>NC_142376.1:22301917-22406917 GCF_059441005.1 Hippichthys cyanospilos
GGCAGAGCGTCGTTTCACGCCACGTCTTCGAACGGGCAGCAAGGAGACCGCCAACACGATAGGAGCAGCCACGGACTTAGTGTCGTTGGACTCCAAAGGACCGGTCACACCATCCACGGCCACACTCACCTCTGTGTCAACGTGCGCCGAGTGTGTCACGGCAACGCAAACAGCGTCCATCCCGTGAGTCTGCCAGCACAACGCGACAGCCACAACTGGAGCACAGCACATGGCCCTCCATAAGACCGAGAAATTTAGAACAAAGGTTGTCAAGGCAAGAGCTGGTGTGGAACGCAACCTCTGCGAGCCGGAGACACTGGGCCGAGAGCGTACGCGAGACGCCAGCGATCGGCGAGAGGAACACGGCGTAAAAACCGCAACGGGTGCGTAACGCAGCCGGTACAGCGGGAGCCGGGCAATAGCCACCAGCCAAGTTCGCATGCGAAGCGCAAGCGACATGGCACAGGCTGAAATGGGGTAAAGACGGTTAACTGACGCAGTTGCAGGCGGGTAACTAGGCACTAAACAGCCGAGGAAACTTCATAGACAGGCAAAAACAAAGCACGACTTAATGGCGAGCACGCACACGTCAGGTCATGAACACCATGAAAGTCACCCGCCACCAAGTTTTAGCGCTCTAAGTATCAACAACAAGGAAACTGCATCGAAATTTACCCAAAAGAACACCGATAGCTCACAAAACAGCGCAACTCACCCCGCACAGCAAAGTCCCAGCAAGCGTTGCGCTCACCAGACAAGGATAAACCAACACAAGTGTCGCAGCCACCGGAGGGCGGACAGTAAACCGCAGCCCCGACTGACACAGTCAACGGGCTACAAGCGATGAAAGAAAATAAACTAGGAAACCGCAAAAAACGCGGTACTCGTATGGCATGCAAACCAACGCGCGAGAAGGTTCTGAGGGACAGACTACCAGGTGACGATGCCTTTTATATATGTCCCCGGTGTCATATACATGACGTTTTTGTTGGTATGCATTCTCGTCTTGCGCTTGCGCGAAGGCTTATTTTGTGCTTTTAGCACCGCCTCTGGCAGTCTGGAGGGGCGAAATAGAACTACACGTCATCACAAAGTAAAAGTTGAGTTTAGGAAATCCTATTTATTGTTAAACAAAGAACTCTTAAATGAGATGTACTTTTATCCCAGGTGCTGGCTGATAAATATGGCAATGCTCTGTGGTTGAATGAAAGAGAGTGTTCAATCCAGAGGAGGAACCAGAAGGTGGTGGAAGAAGCTCCCAGGTTTGTAAGAAAATACACATGGAATTTCCATAGGCAAAACAAAAAGTCACCACCTGTGGTGATGATTGACAATGATGGATTCAAATGAAGGACAAAATCCGCTGTTCCACCTGCTCATAGTCTGTTAGTGTTAAAATGTTTTCATCATTTAGCAGTCTGTTGTCAGGACAAATGAGTTTCCCACCTCTTGCATTTGAGATATAATATCCATGATAAACGTTCATGTCATTGCTAGTTTAGGCCAAATAACAAACAAAATTCAAATTGACATAATAATGTCAAATCAACAATCCCATTAAAATAATTTTACATAAAAACACACACAAACAGGTAGCAATAGAGCAATAGAATGCAGCAACGCGACACGTGACATTTCACTCATTTTGCAGAAGTTAAAAATAAAATTTGTTTTGGGGGAAAACATGAATGATGGCGGCAGGTTTGTGGACACCTGAAGCTATACAAACACGGGCCAGCTCAGCTTTTATTACAAAATCAGAGCCAAGCGAGAGCTCTCACCTGGCTTGTGGAATAATGGAGGAGGAACTTGGGATGCCTGCTACGTACAGTATTTACTTACCTTTTTACCATCTGGAACAGTTACTGTGCTAAGATAGTGATAGTTCAACATTAACAGCACACTATTTAGCACAGTATCGGGCACATGATATCGTCAAAACTTTTTTTCAGTCAGACGAACTTTGCTGCAAAGCGAGGTACATGCAATGCAACAATAAATAAATGAAGGCGCTGTAGGAGAAAAAAATAAAAAGTCAAACTCCGGTTGTCCGTTGTCACGATTTTACTCAAATTTGTTAAATTAAATTTGTTTGTCACATTCACTACAATCCTCTAAGTATTGAATTTAAATCTTCTAGTTTGAATTTCCTGGCCAAGAGCCAATCAGAGTGAGCTTGTCCCTTTGCTGTGTACCCATTGGTTGCTTGTACGATGACACAATGCTAAGCTATTGGCACTCAATTTCTTTATGTAAATCATATTTAAAAAAGCAAAATAACACACAAAAATCTCAACACTTTAGTCTAAACATGACTTTTAGCTTTTAGTCTGCACAATAATCCCACTGGGCAAGTTTGTGGACAGTATGCATTTTGATTAATGAAACCATGAGTCAGAAAGCCAGCACAGACTATGACACTCCCAGTAACCGAATGTCATGTATTTACTTCGAAAGAAATGAGAGCTAAAGTTTTAAAGGCCGTGAGCACAGCACTTGTGCCAAAAAATTACCTCTCCTGGTCTTTTAAAGCACAGGCTATAGACACCCATGTCAGTTGGGAGGCATTATTTCGCTTTTCATGATGTTCTGATTGAGTTCATCTATTTAATAAATTATAACCGCTTGATCAACCTTTATAAGTGACACCTCCTTTAGCATTTGTCATATACTGTATGTCTAAAGTTCACCTGTCACAAACACTGCAAGTAAAAATCAAAGTATTGCTGAGCTTGTATTCACGTTATTTGAATTCGCGCACACACACACGGACACACTCAAACCTTCTCCTTCCCCACTTCTATTTGAATGTAAGGTATGCCTCTGTGTGTACGGTATTTTATGTTGGCAGATCAAAAACCATCATGCGTCCAAAGTGAATAGCAGGGGTCAAAGATATGTAAATGTATGTTTTTGTTTTTGTTTTTTGTACTACACAGTGACTTCATAGTGTTTTCAATGTGTAAATGTTTTATTCATAATTTAAGTGTTTACTTTTCTAGTACTTTCCTGGACTCTATGACAAGACGAGCCATGGGTGAACAAGCAGTTCAGCTGGCTAAGGCTGTGCAGTACTCTTCTGCTGGTACAGTGGAGTTCCTGGTCGATTCTTTGAAGAACTTCTACTTCCTGGAGATGAACACACGGCTCCAGGTGAGATACTCTGAATGTGCTGTATATTGTAGATACTCTCGATGGCAAAAGTAAAATTATTTACCTCTGTATCAATCTTATTGGTGGAGAGTATACCTCCATATGATACATTCCCCTCCCGACATTTTGGAACATTTGGGCCAATTCTTTTATTTTTGCTGTAACTTTAAACAATAGGGTTCAATATAAAAAAGTTAAATATGAGACAAGAAGTCATCAGGTCAGCCCTATTTGCAGATTTGTCATTTAGGGACATATTTTAATATTGACATCACACCGTGTTCCAAATTACTATGAAAACTGTATTTGAGTCAAAATCTTTTTTTTTTTTTTTTGCCCATTAAACATAGTGTCTCAAGGCTCCGTTGATATAAATCTCAGGCTCCTGTGATAAATACGTAGTTGAGCCCAGTTAAAGGAATACTTTTTAAAATTGATGTTCCACATTATTGAGCTGGCCACAGGTTTCAACCAATATGGGAAAGAAAAGCAATCTCTGCTGCTGAAAAGCATTAAATAGTTCACTACCTTTCTCAGGGTATAAAAACATTGGATATTTTCAAAAAACATGTGTGGAAATGTGTTGCTAATTCAGAGCATAGGCAGGTTCGTTCAGATAAAGGCAAAAACCAAAAAGTTTCTGTTCGCCAAATTCACCTGATGAACAGAGAAGTGGGTGGGCAACAGTGTCACAGCACTGGGATGGTTTAGGTCCTACCTGTCACACCGGACGGTCTGTGTCAGCCTGGGTGATTCTGTGTCCTCCACTACTCCTCTCATGTGGGGTCCCACAAGGCTCTGTGCTTGGCCCTCTTTTATTTTCTGCTGCCACTAGGCTCCATTTTCAGGAAACATGGCATCTTCTTTCATATGTTCCCCTCAAAAAGTCTAATTCATAATCTATTAATCCACTGCTAAAGGGTGTAGAGCACCTTATAGGTTGGATGGCGCGGAACTTTTTAAATTTTAATGAGAAAAAGACTGAAGTCATGATCTTTGGTGGTGCTTCTGAGACACCCCCCTCAGTTGACCTGGGTCCCTTGGCGCAGTTACGTGTCCCAATTGCAAAACATCTTGGGAGTAAAAGTGGATGCTGATCTTCAATTCGGCAACCAAATTCAAGCTGTGGTGCAGTCAAGCTTTTTCAGTTGAGGCAACTAGCAAAAATGGAACAAGTCCTGCAGAGAAAACAATTTGAAACAGTAATTCATCCCTTTGTGACCACTCGATTGGATTACGGCAATGCACTTTATTTGGGGGTTAGTGGGTCCTTCTTTAGTTGCCTGCAACTGGTTCAAAATGCTGCTGCACAGCTTTTAACTGGCGTAAATACATATGAGCATGTTTCGCCTATTTTAGCTTCACTCCACTGGCTGCCTGTCCATTTTAGGATTCGTTTTAAAATATTCTTATTTGCTTTTAAAGCCTTGAATGGCCTTGCCCCACTTTACTTAGCTGACCTGCTGCACCCGTATTCCCCTAGCCGTGCTCTCAGGTCAGCTGACCAGCTGCTCCTGAGAGTGCCTAAAACTAGGCTTAAGCTCAGAGGCGATCGAGCATTCGCCATCGCAGCTCCAAAACTTTGGAATGATCTTCCGTTGCATGTTAGACAGGCCTCCTCTTTATTTGTTTTTAAAACTCTTCTTAAAACTCACCTTTTCTCTATGGCTTTCGACACCTTGCAGAGTATTGACTGATTGTACTTGATCTTATTTTATTTATTTTACTGTTTTATTGTGTTTTTATTGTGTTAACTATTTATTGTTTTATTTTTCCTATACAGCACTTTGAAAACCTTGGTTTTGTTTAAAATTGTGCAATATAGATAAAGTGGATTGGATTGGATTGGAAGTTGCTAAAAGGCCATTGCAAAGCAACAAAGAGGTATTTGAAACCACTGGTGCCTCCGGAGACCCACAAAGCTCAAGTTGTAGGATCCTCAAGAAGTTTGCAACTGTGCTTAAAGCTAATATTCATCCATCTCTTAACAGTGCTCACAAGCAGATATGGTTGCAGTGGGCTCGGGAATCCATGAGGAGTAGTTTTCAAGAGTTTCGTTTTGCGATGAGTGCTATGCAACCTTAGATAGTCCTTTTAAGGTCCATGACGGTGGGAAAATGACTTCTGCAATTTATGTAGAGTTTCTGACTGATTATTTTCTTCCATGGTACAAAAAGAAAAAATGTATCTTCCAACATCTTCATGCTTGACTGCATATCATTCTGCAAAGAACACCACCGAGTCACTTGCTGCTATGGGCAGAAAAGAAGATGGTGCACCATCTTAACCTGACCTCATCAATCATCAAGTATTATCAATCAAAAGATCTATCAGGGTGGGATACAGTTTATATCCAAAAAGCAGCTTTGCAGAATGCTATTGTAACTCCCTGCAAAAAAAAAAAAGGTAAAATTGTTTGTCAGGTTCATTTGTCAGACATTTGTAAGAAACTGTACACAAAAAAGGAGGGACAAGGCAATCTTCCCAACTCATGCATGAGGGGAGCGAAGAGGAACTGGCCAAGGACAATTCTACTGCGCTCTGCCAATCTCTCCGACTCCCCTTACTTTTATTTGATACAGAGATCCCTAATTACACGAAGGTCCCGGCCCTCAAGGGGCAGGAAAAAACGCAAGTCTATGGCCGGGACCTTGTGTACTTGTCCGTCTATGTGTGAGCATGTGGGTGAGAAACTAATGCATGTATGAAAAAATACGTAGCGAAACATTCTGACAATGCATAGCAAAAATATCGATGAGAGTCACAGCTGCAGGAACGCTCCAACCGGCAGGCTTGAGTGGCCTTCCTTCTGCTTGAGACGAAACAATGACAAGGCGGTTCTTTTTCCCACGAAAAGTGCACTCACTCTCCCATTCTCTCTGTAATTTCCCACAAACAGTGCACTCATTCTCCCAGCATACTATCAACAGTGGTATATTTTATAGATTCATAATTGGATGATGTTATACTGATAATTGTAATAGCTACTATCCAAAGCGCAATCATTCACACAGCAAAGTGTTTCTTCATTGCAAGCATTAATATTTTGTAGCAAATGTATAATCACTATATCTACAACTATTCTTGCAATAATTATTCTAACACTGTTCAAGAACTCACAAGTTCAATGGATGCAAAGCATATTAAACTGTTCAAGATTTGATCAATGAAATTTAATGAAATTTGAGT
Organism: Hippichthys cyanospilos; assembly: GCF_059441005.1. Taxonomy (NCBI): domain Eukaryota; kingdom Metazoa; phylum Chordata; class Actinopteri; order Syngnathiformes; family Syngnathidae; genus Hippichthys; species Hippichthys cyanospilos. The sequence continues at coordinate 22,308,260 of NC_142376.1, forward strand.
AAAACTCTTTAAAAGTTAGAGACTTTAAATTTTATTCAGATTTACATTGGCTTAATATTTTTTGTAAATTTAAGTAACATGTCCTTTGCATAATAATTTGGAACAAAGTGTATATTTTTCATGTTTTTGTTAAATATGCTGTTGGTTCAAGACTGAAATATGACCTGTTTCCATCTCACACTACAATCCTACTTTGCCTTAACCACTGTTGTTTTAACTCTGGGCCCTAGGTTGAACATCCCATAACAGAGTGTATTACTGGTCTTGACCTCGTTGAGCAAATGATTCGAGTTGCCAAGGGTTACCAACTGCAGCACAAACAGGAAGATATCCCAATAAACGGCTGGGCTGTTGAGAGCCGCGTCTATGCCGAGGTTTGAGTGGCTCATTCTTAACATTGTTGCTTTAAGTGTTGAAGTTCTCAAAATGATCTTTCAAAGAAACACTTTTAAAGTTTACAGTTTAAAAAAATAGTTGAATCTTCTCCTGATCACTGACTGAATCAATATTGTCACTTTGGCCCTTTGATGACACTTCACATTTCAAATAACATTATTTAGTTTCTGTTAAAACATGATGCAGTTTGCAAAGACAGTCTGAAAAACTGACGTTGAATTGAACACAGGTTACTAGTGTGGCTAGACTTAGAATTTGCCACTCAATGGATTAACCCATCTTGGAATTATTTTCACTTGTGACATTTACTTCTGGCATAAAAGGCTAAAATCATGCGCAAAGGTAATTGTTCCGTGGTTCTAATTTTGAAAGCAAGGCTGTCCAAACCCTTCGCAAAGAGTGGCAGATTTGTGAGGTGAAAATATGTGGGGGTCGACCACTGAGCTTTCAGATGCTCATTACCAGTCACTTTGTCGTAGGTTGCATGTTTTGTATGGTCATGCATTTTTAGAATGAATTCCTTAAAAACAGTTTAATCAGATTCTCTGATTAAACTAAGCAAACACAATTGTTTTCTATTTCTATGTAGGACCCTTACAAGTCATTTGGTCTTCCTTCCATTGGAAGGTTGTCCCAATACCAAGAACCAACCGATCTCAACAACGTAAGTAGTGAGTTTATGAAACGTCTCCCATTGTTGCCATACAACCTCATTGAGACATTTAATCCTTACTCAAATACAAGTTTTCACATTTTGAGATAAATCAATTTGTCACTGCCAGGTCCGGGTGGACAGTGGCATCGAGGAGGGAAGTGACATAAGCATCTATTACGATCCTATGATATCAAAGGTTAGCCAATTATTTTATCGTAGAATTTACAAATGTGTGTGTTATAGTAACAGTGACGAAGCACACTCATATAGATTCTCATTTAATCTGGTATATGTTTGAAGTTAATAACCTATGGTGCTACAAGAGCAGAAGCTCTTGCCAAGATGGCGGATGCTCTGGATAACTATGTCATCAGAGGTAAGCCAATACATTTTCATTTTGAACATCCAAAAACACAATTTCTTTCATATATTTTGTTGCTATAATGTCATTTGTTTTTGCTTCCAGGTGTAACTCACAACATTCCACTCCTGAGAGAAATAATCACCAATGCTCGCTTTATTTCTGGCGACATTAGCACCAACTTCCTGCCAGAGATATATCCTGATGGCTTTAAAGGTCACCAGCTACTAGTGGAGCAACAGCAGGAACTGGTAGCCTCAGCAGCAGCATTGTACATAACAGCCCAGCTCTGTTCTCAGAATGTATTGGGAAATTTGAGGTGAGGATCCCAGTATCTCACATATTATGTCGTTTCATCATTCCTGTCCAATTACAGTCAGGTCAATGAAGTGCCTTCCCGCTTTATAACTTATGCAAAACCAGACATTTTCAGACCATTTTTTTTACACATATGCTTGGGGAAAAATAATAAGTACTGTATTGTACCAGGAAATGAATGTTCGGGTTCCATGTGATGTATGAATATGTGTTTGGCACAACAAGTGATTGGACTATTGGTTATTCAGTTATATTGCCTGGTGTGTCTCGTTCCCTTACCAATTCACTTGCAAGGAAAAGCTAAAAGGCCTAGAGTTTATTTCAAGTGTAGTATAAGTGTAGTCATTTAGAATCTGGTGAAGTCATCTCTCACCCCTAGTAGATGGCGGAAGGGTGGCTACTGTCACAGGAGATTTTGGGTAGAGGTGGGAATCTTTGACTGTCTCATGATTCGGTTTGATGCCAAATTTGGGGTTTCAGATTCAATTAAGAATCGATTTTTGATTCAAAATAATTCGATTCAGTTAAAAATGATTTCTGCCTCAAAGTGCAAAGAATCGTCATACTACTTCAGTCTGCTTTGCAAGATAGAATAACAAAGGGAACATTTGATTTTACATTGTTTTGATTCGTAAGGAGCACACCTTTTTCCAGAAAAACATGTGAACAGCAACTCTGAAGTTAGCTTTAAATTGTATAGCTTTTAAACATTATGAAATAATTAAGTGCATATAGATCACTAAAAAATGTAGAACAAGATACATTGTCATTTTCAGAGGTAACTTCAGTTCCATAATCATCTTTTCCTCATTGCAGCTTTTCCCTTCAAGGGTTCCCACAGCGACGTAACTGTCTCCATCAAACCCTGCATCCTCTTCTCTCACTCAAACTACCTTTATGTCCTCTTTCATTACATCTATAAACCTGCTCTGGTCTTCCTCTCGACCAGAGGTGTCGAAACTCGGTCCTCAAAGGCTGTATCATGATCATCTCATCAGCAATCTCAGCAGAAGCCTGGTAACGATTCTGATCATTCAAATCAGGTGTGTCAGGGAAAGAAACCTGGAAAACATGCAGGACAGCAGCACTTGAGGACCGGGTTTGGATACCCCTGCTCTAGACCTCCTGCCTAGCAATTCAAAATTCCGCATCATTCTACCTATGTATTCACTATCTCTTCTCTGGACATGTCAGAACCATTTCACCCTGTCCTCTTACTTTTTCCCCCAAAACTCTAACGTGCTGTCCCTCTGATGTATTCATTCCTGACCCTATCCAGCTCTGCCTCCTGTCTTGGCTGGCTGAACAACATCACTGGTCTCACTACAGTCAGTCTTGTTCGTCTTTCCATTCATTCGAGCTCAAACTCTTCTATCACACATCACACCTGGCACTTTTCTCCAACCATTCCAGCCGGCCTATACATGATTCTTCTTCACCTCTTTTCCAATTTCTCCATTGCTCTGGACTGTTGACCCGAAATACTTAAATTCCTCCACCATATTTATCTTTTCTCATCTTCATTTTTCTACTTGGGTCCCTCTCATTCACACACTTATAGGTCTTGCTGCAACTAATCTTCATTCCTCTCTTTTCCAGGGCAGACCACCACTCTAGCTTCCCCTACACCTGTTGCCTACTCACAATGTCATCTTCACACATCATAGTCCATGCAGATTCCTCTCAAATCTCATCTGTCAGTCTGTTCATCACCATAGCAAAAAAGAAGAGGCTCAGATCTGATCCCTGATACAGTCCCACCTCCATCTTGAACTCTTCTGTCACACCTACAACACATCTCACCACTACACATTCTTACTGTCCTTATACATGTCCGGCACTGTTCTAACATACTTCTATGCCACTCCGGACCTCCTCATACAATACCACAGTTATTGTATGAGGACAGCCTGTCATGAGCTTTCTCCAGATGCACAAAGACACATTTAAGTTCCATCCCACCTTTTATTTAACATTTCTCTACTTTTCTATCAACATCCTCAAAGCGAATACTGCATCTGGAGTGTTCCTTTTTTGGCATGAAACGATGATGCTGCTCACTAATGCTCACTTCTGCCCTAAGTCTAGATTCGACAACCCTTCCCATAACATCAATGTATTAAGTTTATTCCTCTGTAGTTTCCACACATTACACATCTCCCATGTTCTTAAAAATGGGCACCAGCACGCTTGTACACAATTTGTCAGGCATCTTTTCACTATCTAAGATCCTGTTAAACAACCCAGTCAGAAACTTGACTGTTATCTCTCCAAGGCACTTCCTTACCTCTATAGGTATATCATCAGGGCCAAGTGCCTTTCTACTCTTCTTCCTCTTTAGTGCACTCCTCTCTTAATCCTTACTAATCTTTGCTACACCAATTTTCACAACAGTCACCTCTCCTGCTATTTGTTCTCCCTCATTTTCCTCATTCAACAAGTCTTCAAAGTATTCTTCAGTCGGAACGTTTGAAAAGGGAGTTGAGTTATCATTGTTAGTTATCACATTTACATGTATATATCTATATACATATATGCTACTTTCAAGAAGTGTTTTATGTGATATCGCTTGCGGTAGGATGTGAGCAGTCTATCAAGCTGGAGTGTGGGTAAAAAGGCGAACCAATCAAGCTTTTGCCCCCTTCCAAACAATTGAATCGGCTGTCTGGGAGGTTTTCGGCTTTCGAAAACGAGCAGACGACTAAGCTATGAGCTTGCTGAGTGATTGAGTGAGGGAGGGAGGGAGGGAGGGAGGGAGGGAGGGCTTGTAAGGGGAAAAAAGACTATTGTCAACATAAAATTGGATTCCACATTTCGCTATTTATATATAGCTATATGTAACTGATACACATAATAGTTGAATGAACTATACTATCACTCAATGGTAGTTTATTTCTAATCAATCTTTTTTTTTTTTTTAAATAGACAGTGTTCCCTCCTATTTTGCGGCTAATGGGAACCGAAACACCCCCGCCCCGCGAAAAGTGAAATCTGCGTAGGAATTTTATTGCAATTTATATACCAGAATTTGGATACTAGGATTTTTAAAATGTGAAAAGTATTTATACTTTACATATTCAAAACAAAGATTACATCAGGACACATAATTACTGAAATCTTTAATTCTTTAAGTTTATACAGTAACTGGACTGCACGTGCAGGTTTTATCTGGCCCTTTTTTTTTTTTTTTTTTTGAACCGGTCCGTAGGCTTTCTGCGGCTTGCAGGTGTTTACACACACCAATACTGAATTTCCCACAATGCTGCTGTAGCACGCTCAAGCTGTAAGCGGCTTCACTTTATTCAGAAATAATTCAGGTATCCATTTATTGGTAAGCTAAACCCGTTCATCTGTTTGTGTTTGATCTGTTTTTTTGGTGCCGCTTCTGGCCGCTGTTGATATTTAATACATAGTGAGTAGGATGATATGGTTTTAAGAGCAACCAGCAGACTTGGATGCTTTTAAATAACCATGACTTTTAAAATTGTGATACAGTATATTGCCAATCTGGTTATCATCCCATGCTTGGTAGAGCAACAATTATATTTTGTAAAAAGGAGCTTGATCACCACGGAAGCAGCTCAAGTTAAGCCTGTTAAATAAAACCAAATGTGTCAACAGTCACAGCGAACAGCAACAAATGCACTGTTGTAGCCGGCCATAGCAAAGATCTTGGCCAAATTAGCCGCAAAGCCCCTGAGATTAAACAATTCTGTGACAGACAAGATGGACAACATTTTATTTGAATGCCGTTTCTAATTATTTGGTAATTGAAAAAAATTCCTCGTGATAGTTGAAGCTAAAGGTTGCAGCAAGTAAATGGGACTAGTTTCTAATACAGCGTGAGGTAAATACAATTGTATCTGTTAAATAAATTACTGTTTTGTTTTTGTATTTCAATCTTTTGATCTGACCCAATCACACAATATACTGTACAGTACGTAAATAAAAGAAAGTCTGGGTGAGGGTGTTTCACAGATTTTTTTTATGTCAGATTAAAGTGAGATTTCTTACATTTTCTTACAGATTTTATTGTTTTGTTTTTATCTCTTGACAGCACTAAAATTACTATAAAGTGTTGCTATACTAGAAAGAAGCAGATCGATCTGTTGTATGTTTTCATTGCAGGGTACCATCAATAAATATAGAGAGTACGTGCTGGGAGCTATGTGCACAGCTAGGAGAGCGATGGCATTTAGTGGAAGTTAAGAAATCTGGAGACAAATATTTGGTGAGTCAAGTATGTTTTGCCGTAATTTATCAACATGATAAATTATAATGCAATTGTATTTGATGAAATGCAAACTTTATGGTGGCCCTGAAGTGCAAAACAAAATAACCAACTGTGAAACCTTAACATTTCTCAAAACATTTTAACAAAAGACAAAACAAATTAACATTTCACAAAACAAATTACTAGAAGAAAAAACAGTTTTACATTTCAGAAAACAAATTATTGACAATTGACAATTAAGACAAACCGGAAAGACTATGGACCATATTGCTTTCTGCTGACAGAAAGAGTTTGAAAGTCATGGCGGACCAGAGAGAGCGACGTTTTGAGCTGCTTGCTACAGGGAGTTTTTTACCATACACCAACACCATTGTCCACTTTTTTCTTTATGTTTGTAGGATGAAAATAAAGTCAAATATCAACATCTCTTGACCACTGCTGGGTTGATTTGCCGCAACCCCCCCCCCCCCACACACACACACACACACACACACCTCCAGATATAATGTACATACTCATGTATGTTGCTTACGTATACTGTTGAATGAATTTAATGAAAACTTTGAAGAATCATTAAAACATTTTATTCATGTGGTCAAATAATGCATTTGACAAATAGCGGCTCAAACCTTAAAAGAAATCCAATTAGTGCAACCATTTTTGAGTACACCTCAAATGGAACAATCAGTTCAAACTGAAATCATAAAGAGATATGAAGTAAACCTATTTCATTTGAAGTCCAGCTGTTCCACACCTGCATTTAGAAGTCGAAAGACTTCAGCGAAGGCTATGTCCACCCGTCCCTCGATTTGAGCTTGCCTTTAGTAGCTCTTTGAGCCTCAGTCTTCGCACCCCAATGTGCATTTGAGGCGCTCCCAAATATGGCAGCGTGATACAATTAAAAAACATGAGCTGCGCCCTTTATTCAGTAGCTCAAAATATCGCGCTTTATATGTTCCGCCACGACTTATTGTGTATTATGCCATCCAAATAAATAACAAAATTATCTATTAGATTTTCCTATCTAAGTGTCACTACAAAATGAAAATTGAGTGTTTAGAAAAATCGAATACACAACTAGTCTCATCTCTTAAATTTGAATATTAACTAATGTTAAAAATGCCAGTAATAATTACATTTTAAGAATTCCAATGACTGATTTGTGCTCATCACTGTCTCGTGGATCACATTTCCAGTTGTGTTTTAAAGGAAACAAAATATGTGAAATAATTTACCTCTGTGAAATACAGCATTGAGATCAAATATCTGTTTCCGGAGGATTGTGGCCAAGATAGCTCAGGTAATACTGTACATTGTATCTCCTAAAAAGGCTGTTTGTTCAGTGACGGACGTTATTAAAGCTAAAATGCATCAGGTATCACTTTTGGTATTTTTTTTTTTTTTTTAATGTTACAGAAACTAAATCTTATTTGCGCCTGATGATCTGCCTTCACTGCAGCTCTGGCAGCGGGGGAGGGCTGTCTTTGATTGATAGATAGAAATGAGTTTACATGTGTTCATTCAGCATAATCACATCAAACTTCATGCCCTTGCATATCCTGATTTCAGAAAATGTTAAATCTGTCACAGGTAGTCAAACTTGATACAAAAATAAAATAAACATAAAAATTAAGTTCTTAATTTCTTTTTTTATATATTTGACAAAATAATCTTTTTTAGGTCGTAAAAATGTTATAAATGCAACCACAATAAGATAGAAAATATATGGAAATGTGCAAACATATAAAAATACCCCATTACCCCATTTTCTTTTTTCTTTTTTTTGCGACAAACTCTTAAAAGAACACCCTCTCAGACGCACAAACAGTAGTTTAACAACATACATTACTGACACAATCACATCTCCTTACTTTTGAACCAGATCAAGATACCCTTAAGAAAACGGTTCTAGGCATTGTTTTCATCATCAGTCAGGACAGCGTCTTGGGCAAAAAACATAAACCAATTCCAAACGTTGTCAAACAATTCTCAAGTGGTAAGTCCTTAGAAATTTGATTTTTCTCAATTTGCTTCATTATAGGGCTAAACCATTAAGTGTATTTGCAATATAATTGATTTTAAAATGTGTGATTTTGTACTTGCTTTACATTGCACTACTTTATCATTAGGCTGCTATGCCAGCTGTCAACTGCGCTAGTAAATATCTAAAATGCTTTATTTCATTTATAATCGTTATTTATAATTGTATTTACTCTGATTCGAGATTAATTTAAAATGTCCCAAAATCGATATTATAGATAAAAAGAAATTAATCCTCTTCCTCTCAGCTACGTTAGAGGCGTGCTATGTCATGATGTCACCACACAGCTCGTTCTGGAAGGTCAAGCTTGCGCACGAAAACAAACAGTTCAACCGGCCTGTCTTTGTTGAAGGCAAACATTACAGCCCTTACAGTCTCATTGAAACAAGGTGTTCATCTACATGTTGCACGCACCTGGGCCAATTGTGGTATGCCTCACCATGCCGCTTTACAGACATGAAGAAAAGTTGGCAGTGCCTTGACCCAAATGGCTAATGGAGTTTAAAAAAAACAGACATTTAACCCCTGTTTGGATGAACTCCCTTCTACGTTCAGACTCCCGTATGCCTCAGTCTTGGGCAACTGATCAAAGCAGTTGCCTCCATCTTTGCCCTCCATTTTCTTTGTCTGACAAATCATTGCCGGATTCTGAATCATAGGCACTTACTGGCTCATGTAATTGTTGGCCCATTTCTTCTTGACTTTCATCAGAAAACTCAATTTTAGTAATTACAAAAAAAAATCAGGCATATAATTCAGTGGGGTAAGGAATGGCCCTGTCAGCACAATTGCCACTATTGTTTACAGAGTTGATTTCTTCTCCATAGGTGCACGTGGATGGAGAACACGTGGATGTCCATGGGCAGTGGAACTTGGCTTCTCCGCTATTACCACTCACTATCAATAATAAGCTCAGGATGTTACAGGTAACGAACAAAAAATACATATAATAGTTAACAAGATATATAGATATTTAGATTTTTTTTTTAATGTCTGTGTTCACAATGGTATCATATTTTGGTCTAGTGTCTATCCCGAGATGCTTCAGGACACATAGTTCTACAGTATCTGGGCACATCGGTAAGGTTGTTTAAAGATTGTATGAATTTGGTTGTGATATAAGACTATATACACAGGCTCTGGTAAGCACATACCTGATTAAAATATTAGCTTGTCAATCAGTCAAACTTCACCACAGGGAAGCTATCTCTCTGATGTGAGTTGGATTCAACGTGCCATGCTCAAATATTTGCTCATGCTTAATTAATGCCATCTTTTGTTCTCATTGAGGTAGTTTATTTATTTATTTTGCAGTTCAAGGTGCGCATTCTAACCAAGTTGGCTGCAAAATTAAACTCTTACATGCCAGAGAAAATTGCTGAAGATACCAGCAGCATCCTGCGGTCACCAATGCCTGGCACTGTAGTGGCAGTTACTGTTAAGCCTGGAGATGAGGTAAAATGTGATGAGTGCTTTACAGTATGTGTACATGTTATGTAGGATAACACTGGCCAAAGCGAAACTGCTCTGACTTTACATTGAACCTGGGGGTCGTAGGTGGAATTGACATCAAAATGTAATTTACCCTCTACTTTTTCAAAAACAGTTTTGGCCATCTTTTCCTTACTGTCCAGAAACGATGTTACAACAATAATTCACGAAGATATGAAAAGCACTACGATATTTTTAGGGGGGGGGGGGGGGGATATACTTGGACGATTTTACTTTTTTTTTTTTTTTTTCCATTTAGTTCATAGTTTCTCTTTACGTGGACTTGTAGGTTGCAGAAGGCCAAGAGATATGTGTGATTGAAGCCATGAAAATGCAGAACAGTATGACTGCTGTCAAACAAGCAAAGGTCAGTGTAACTATTTAGTGAACATTTTTATAGCCACCATTGGATGAAAGGAATGCTCAAATGTAGTTTACTTCTCTTAATACTGTCTCAGATTAAGCGTGTCCACTGTGAGCCAGGAGAGACGGTTGGTGAAGGAGATTTGCTTGTGGAGCTTGAATAAATCAAGCAATAACATGGTATTTGGTCCACTAGAGTCCGTAATAGATGATCAATGCTGGAAAATTTACTCTACCTTTTGTCACCACAGGGTCCCCTGCAGAGAGTGATGTCTTCAAGCGTTACAATGCAACCGAGTAAAATTGTATTCTATCAATCATTTATTTCCTGTTTGGTTTGCAAGCTTTGTTACAAGAAATTTGCTGTTATTGTTTATTATTTTCACATGTAATAAAATCATCTCATTTCTGATCCACCTCAACATTAGATCACATCTGCACTACCGTAATTCTCCAACTATAGGACACACATTCTTTTCGCAAAAAGGAGGCCAAAAGTATGGGTGGGATGAAAAAACAAAAAAAAGCCCATACACATATAGCAAATAGGGCAAAACTGAGACATTTACTGCCCGTTTGCAAGAACGCCGGCTACCTTGAGGTAGCGGAGTTTCAGAATTGGGTTTATCCTGTGGCGTACACTTGGAGAGGGGTTTCTTCTAAGTTGTGTATATGATCCAGATGAAAATACCTGGAAATAAAAGATGAAGATAAGTAAAGTAATTGTTGATCTGTTGTCTCATATTTGTCTTTTGACGTCAAACTGAAATGTTTCCAGTCTACAGGAAAAATAAAGGAATTTGTTTCGCTGTTCCAATACTTTTGCAGGGGACTATAAGACAATTCTAACCAAAAATCTGTCATTTCTACTTACTATTACAAAATTATCATGACTTAATTAGGAGCAGTTTGTACTTATAGTATTACTGGTAAAGGAGTCATCATGAAGCAAACATGTTAAGATTATTTTTTATACAAATTTTGGAATTCTTCAATGTGCTTTGCACTCCACAGGTCTGGCCGTTCATTTTTGATTTCTACAAAATAAAACTGAATTAAAAAATGATGCCTCTCGCTCAACACTATTGTGATCACAACAGTCATCAGCAAGACATGCCCACCTCTCTTTCATTAACAGTCTGTTTCACCAAGTGGAAATATTTTGAGCAAGATGAAGAATACAGGATATTAGTGAATTAAATACTATAATTCCCCAATATAAAATAAATATAATAAATATAATAAGGGTGTGTATAAGACACACCCTTAAATTTAGGGTAAATTTCTGGTATTTTCCTGATTCCCATTTATAAGACGCACCAACACTTTGGCAACAATGTAAAATCTATAGCGTACAGAATTAATATTATCTTTTGGAAATTATATATTTCCTTGTGTTCATATTATAGGAACCTAGAAAAACCTCTCGCATCAAACTAGCTCCTAGCGTGTTCGTTTTTGTTTTAAAGATCGCCCAAACCACAACATAGAGAAACAATAGTTTTAATCCAGACAGTGTGGTACACGAGGCCTCGGGCCAGTCCTGCCACAGGTCAGAGCAGAAAATAGCAACCTCACGAATCAGATTAATCATAGTTCCCTCCATTCAGCTCATGATTTCATGCAATTCTTTACTCAGCAGATTCAGCTAATAAGGGACGAAATAAAAAAGGCAGCGCCACTTACCCTCTCGGGCTCTGTGATTGCTGATGCTAATTCGGACAATCAGGCTTATGAAAGCTTGGTAAGTGGTAACCCTGTCCCAGTTTTATTTAGTATCCCTGGAGTGTCTTACACACCTGGTTAATGCAGCAAAGCTGTCATCCTGCATGCTCGACCCGCTTCCAGGCAAACTCGTTAAAGACTTATTCTCGATCTTAGGATCATCTGTCTTGAATATTATCAATCTGTTGCTTTCCTCTGATATTGTACCTGAAGCTTTTAAGACGACCGTCATTCAACCATTACTTAAGAAACCTCACCTAGATCCTGAAAATCTCTCTAGTTATAGACCAGTGTTACAGCTTCCATTTACTGTGAAAATTCTTGAGAAAGTTGTAGCACAACAAGCTTAGCGATTTCATGATTGATAACAATAGATTTGAACTCCTTCAGTCAGGATTTAGGGCCAACCATTCAACAGAGACAGCCCCTGTGACGAATGATCTTCTCTAAGCCATGGATTCTAACATCTCATCAATATGATTATTGCTTGACCTCAGTGCACCATTGATCATCATATTTTTATAGAACGTCTTAAATCATGTGTCGGTACCTCGGGATCAGCACTTTCTTGGTTTAGATCTTACATCCTGGGAAGGACGCATAGTGTCTCTTATGGCAATGCGATCTCTGAATCTTTCTCTGTCTCATGTGGCGTCCCGCAGGGTTCAGTAGGGGAGAGTGGGGTAAGATGAGCCACTGGGTAAGTTGACCCACCCCTTGTATCTATGCAACCGTACCATGTGTGGTCATGTGATCACAATGGCAGAAAGCCTTCACCATTGCCATCTTGCAGTGGTGAAAGTAAGCACATCAGAAAAGAGATCAGCCTAATTATACGAGAAAAGGTGTTTTTTGACTGTCAAAATAACATTTCTGCATTTTAGGTAAAATGAGAGTTATGTCAAATAAGATTATCTGAGACTAAAATTATATGTTACACATATTGGTGTATTTTTAAGGTGTAAAAATATGTGAATCACCTCAAAACTAGCCACGTTTTTAAGATAGCCTGCTTTTCACAAATTGGTGGCAATGGGGCAAATTGAGCCCAAGGCATTGGGGTAAATTGAGCCAGTGGTTCAATTTACCCCATAAGGCACTGGAATTCAGATGAATCCTTGATGTAATTAAACGCAATTTTTCTGAAGTACGCTCAACTGATTTGCTGTGTTTACCATATTTAAATTATTATAGAGAAGAAAAAAAAGGGGTAGCATGCTGAGAACGTATAAGGAAAACAAGCAGGGGCTCAACACCCTTGGAAGAGCTGGAGAGAGCAGTCAATGAAGTCAAGACTGGAAAGTCCATCAGATCAGTGGCAAATAAAAGAAATATTGACAGGTCAAAACTGATAAGGTACATGAAAAAGAGAGCTGTAAAGGAAGTAAAAACAGTTGGATACAGAATGGGATGGGGAGTGGGATGGCAGAAGCAAAAAGAGTCTTCTCAGAGGAGATCAAGAAAGAGCTTGCAGACCACATCAAGAAGCTTGCAGAGCAGTTTCATGGCATTACGCCAAAGAAATCTTGTGAACTGTCTTTAGAATTGGCTACAAGAAATAACATTCTCACCCCCAACAACTGGACAGACAAAGGTTTGGCATCCATAGTTTCATCCTCCTATAGTACTGCTGAGCTACCTGCATCAAGCTCTGCAACATGGTTTTTTTCCTCCGAGTTCACACGCCAAGGATCCTGGATCCTATGTGTCTCCAACTGAGATTTTACCTTTACCCAAAAAAAAACAGCAGCCCCAGAAACAAATAAACCGAAAGCTGGTGAAGAAAAGAACCTGACCGATACACCTGAAAAGCTGGCAATTCAATGTGCCCATGAAGAGTGGAAAAGCAAACTAAAAAACAAAATGGACAGATCCATCAAAGACCAAAGAGTGCTGAAGAGGAAAAAAGCTCAGATGAAAATAAAAGAAAGCAGTTCTGAGGAGAGTGATATTGCAGTTCCATTAGAAGACACTACTGAGAGTTCCAGCTACGAAAGTGAACGAGATGACTCAGATCTGCAGGTTGACGACTTTGTAATTGTAACATTTACATCTAAAAGCAGGAACCATCATTACATTGGCTTAGTCAAAAGCCTTGAGAAGAATGAAGTTAGTCCCCGATTCCTAGAATTCCAGGGGTCAATGGCAATAAGAAACCCACTTATGCTTTCAAGGAGAATGATGAGGCATCATTCCCACGGAGTGATGTGCTGAAGAAGCTGTCCCGACCTCAAAAAGCTGGAGGAACTGCAAGAAGGGACCAACAATTCATATTTCACTGCAACCTGGACAGTTGGAATATTGAGTAGATCTTTTGAGTACTAGATAGTACTGAAACAGCAGGTTTTTGTTGGTGGTGTGTTGTTCTTAGTTCAAAACTGATTGTTACAAAAAATTCACAGGTTCGCTTTAAAAAAAAAACAACCTTTTTGTTTAGTTTACACGTTATGGCTTAACCTACCCCTTGATGTGGGTCATCTTACCCCAGACCTGGGGCAAATTGAGGCACAAGTCCAGTTTTTTTGGAAAGGTCATTATTTTGTGAAGCTTTGTCAGAAATGCATTCTGATCATTTCATTTTATAGTAGACATCCTGAAATAATGGAATATGTTTAAATTTTGTTTCTTTGTAGTTTTTCCTTGAATCCCGAACCAAATAAGTAAAATTCGGCTCATCATAACCTTTGGTGGGACACGGATCTGCTCAACTTCGGGTATTTATGTTAAAACATACTCGAACCACGGTCAAATTAACATCTACATGATCCCTCTTGGCGATATTTATGTAAACATGCTATTAGTTTTCATTCCTATGCTGATGATACCCAACTATACATGCCTTTAGAAATAACAGATCCGTGCAAGTGCAGTAAACTGGAGGCCTGCCTTGCCGAGATTAAACAATGGATGTCTTCCAATTTTCTGCTTCTTAACCCTAGTAAAACAGAGACGTTAATTATTGGCCCTGCTCATCATCAGCACTTGATTAAGAATACCACTCTGAACCTGGATAATGTACTATTGCCCAAAGTAGTTTTAGAAAAAACTTTGGCGTGATATTTGACTCAACTCTCTCTTTTCAGACACATATTAATAACACGACAAGAAAGGTGTTTTTTCACCTTCGCAATATCGCTAAATTTGCCCTATCATGTCTCTTAGCAATGCTGAAACATTAATTCATGCATTTGTTATGTCGCACCTTGACTATTGGAACATTTTGTTTTCTGGGCTTCCCATGTCCTGCGTCAAAACCTGCAGTCTACAAAACGCAGCAGCGAGACTCTTGACAAGGACGAGAAAGTTTGATCATATTAGTCCGACACTAGTTGACCTGCATTGGCTTCCAATACACCTGAGATGTGATTTTAAGGTGTTGTTAATTACTTATAAAATTTTATACGGTTTAGCTCCTTCCTATCTCGTCGACCTAGTATCACCATATGTTCCATCCTGACAACTTGGGTCACAAAATGCTAAGTTTGTTATCGACCCTGCGGGCTAAAAAGAAGTCCGCGTTATAAAGAGCCTTTTCCATCAGTACTATAGAATGCCCTACCTACAGAAGTTCGCACAGCCACCTCAGTAGAAATCTTTAAATCTGAACTAAAAACACATTGATACTCGCAAGCATTTAGTTAATGGGCCTGTGTGCAGCTTTATTCGTTTTTTTTCCCTGCCCCCTTCTCCTGGCTCAGAGAGGGGGCTAGCTCAATGGTGAAGGATGACTTGACCAACCCCATCTGGTCCTGCGCTGATCGACAATCGCCGATTAAGAAATCGACCATCTGCAGTCCACTTGGCTGGACTGTGGGAAGCCCAATGCCTCTGCATGCTGTCAAGCCATCACTGCACTATAAAGCACAATGTTTTCTATAATCTATATTGTTTATATTTGTCTGTATTGTGTATCTGTATCTGTCTGTATTTGGTACGTGCAGCATCCACTTCAACCCGGGGGCCTGGAAGGGGGCTCCTCCCACTTGTGGTCCCTTCTGAAGGTTTCTGATTTTCCCCAAATTGGGTTTTTAAGTTTTTCCTTCCCCTTCTGAGAGCTTTGACAGGGGATGCTGTTGTGTACCTTACACTGAAAGGATGTCTCCTTATGACTTCTTTTTTCAAAAGAAGTCTCGACACAACCTCTTTTCACCTCTTTTCAAAGATGCCTTTGATACTTAGGTAATTCAGGGCTCTACAAATAAAATTTGCTTGCTTTGACCGTGGTTCGAGTTCGTTTTAACATACATACCCGAAGTTGAGCAGATCCGTGTTTCACCCAAGGTTATGATTGTGGGTATATGCCAAAAGACCACAATGGAACAAGTGAAATGGAATACCTTTCCGTGTGCTAGTCTAACCCGTGCAATAGAGTCATCAGAACTTATACCAACTCTAGCTCAACCCATTACAGTAATTATTGTTGAATATGGCCGATATAAAAAAATGTACTTCTATGCGTCAAAACTCGGTTTATGTGGCTGAAAGATCAATCTTCGTGATTTTTCCCTCATTCCTGGGGGGAAAGATGCTATTGGGCAGTTGGATATACTGTACCTGAAAGGTGCGCATCGGGGGAGGTTAAAAGTGGGTATATGCAATGCGTACTCCAAATAAAGTGGGTATACACCCGTATACCCACCGCAATTGGATATACTATGGCAGAAAGGTGCGCATCGGGGAGTTTAAAAGTGGGATATGCAATGTTCACTGCAAATAAAGTGGATATACGTCGTGTACCACCATAGACCCTTCACTACACCAATGAATTTAAGTGCCCAGCATGAGCAAATGCCAGAATTTGACCCCAAAATTAAGGGTATGCTCTATACACAGGGGTATCCCATATTAGGGGAATGATGGTATTCGGCCATATTGATTGACAGTGTCATTCCGAATTAGACCGTTTTTTATTACAGACAGCAGGAGGTGCTGCAGGTGCTATATTTACCATTGTCCATCGCTATAACAAACATGGCTACCTCCAGAGAAGTGCCATCCCCCATGTAACATAATTTAATGATAACTAGACCTATGATTATATTTTAAACATACTGTTGGACATGAAGAACACGTTCATTTGCAAGTTTTTGAAATTTACAATCATTTACTTTATTCATTTTTAATAAAAAACTGTCTAAATCTTACACCCAAACCCTTTAAGCCTACTACATATTGTTTGTATGTGTTTATTCCAAAATCACAGGTCACCAATCAGAGATCTGACCGTCGTAAGATTTTCCTGTAAGTGCCAAGATCAAGTCTGCAATTTATTTAGGTATCAGTGAGAAGTCAAGTAATTCCCTATTTTATTCTTTTTATCCTTCCTTTTAGTCTATTTTTGACCCATATTTCATTTGTCTTATGGGAGACCTCAACTTGTTTCTCTCTTCAGATGCTGGGATGTCTGGAGTCTTGAAAATACTTTTGAGGCTGCCGCCATTTGCAAGCTCAGGAGAGGGAATCCCTTTCTTTTTAGTACTTACTGTGAGGAATCTAGATTTCAAGTAGGACTCCTGGTATTGCCTGTTAAAAGTTTTTTTTTTTTTTCAAAGTTGCAGGCTCGTCACCTGTCTCTTGACTGGGACTTTTCCCCTTCCCAAAGATGTCTGTTTCTTACTCATTCTACTTCTTTGGAAGTGAAATTTTGGCGCTCAAGTGACCAAAACGAATCCAAGAGAATTCAGCCAATCCTTTTTTTTGTGAATAAAATATCTTCCAGACTCGAATAATACATAAAGTGGAAATAGTTCATTATTTGGGGTGCGGCCCGGTACCAGTTGATCTTCAAACCGGTATCAGGCCATGGAACAGTGGTTGAGGACTCTACGCAAATGAGAGCACTGCATTGTCCCAGGCTGTTGATGAGAGCATGAAACGTCTGACGTTGCCCAGCTATCAATTTTCATCCGGGAAGTGGACTCCATCCAGAGAGTGACAGTGGAGTTTTTAGAGTTACATTCTATGCATGACACAACTACAAGGCAGGATCTGCATGATGATGCGTCAAGCCCTCAAACCAGGGTCTACAAGGGGAACCAACAGGGGTAGGCAAAGTCCAAAGATGATTCTGTCAGGCAGGTCATATGGACAGTGTTTGTGTACCCCTGTTAAAAAATTCTCCCATGAAGATTAAGTCTGATTCCCCCTCGATATCTTTTAGATATAATTCTTTTTCACTAGTTGGACCATAAATTGATGCCTTGATCATAACAGATGACATTTGTTTTACCGGTGGATTGTCACCAGGTGGCTAGCAAAAAAAAAAACAAAAAAAAACCTGCTGATAAGCTGCATTTAAAGAAAGATTGCAGGGCTTAAATCATGAGAAATATCTTGCGGCTTATAGTCCATAAAATATGGTATTGTGATTCAGACGTAGTGGCAAACGGCTATACAGTGATCCCCCCTACTTCGCTGTTAATGGGGGGTGTCAACCCCCCCGCGAAGTCCGAAACCCGCGAAGTAGGGTATCAGTTCCTAGATTTCTATGTACGCCCCAATATAGCCGCAGTAACCATAAACAATCCTTTTTTTCTTTTTTTTGTATTTTTTTCGTATTTGATTTCCTTTCTCCGATTATTTAACATTACATTATCCTTATTAGCATTATTAACATTCTTGTATATTCATGAAATAACTAATATTACTTAGTTTGTTGATAATTGGTTCTCAGGACTGGTTATCTGCACCAAGACTCCGGTGAAAGAGTAACCAAGTCGTCACCTTGAACTTCACATTTATTTTGGCTCATGTATGGTGTATCATGTAGTGTCTGTTGAATAATAAATCAACAACAATGTTAAAGTCAGTCAACTAACATACACTTGCCGAACTTTAATCTATGAATTTACTGCATTTTTAGCCGACATTAGCGGGTTAGCAACAACTAACAACAACTACTAACTATAAAGTGCAACCTCTACACAAACACAAACAGAATAAACACTCATCGCTTACTAAACATAGGCAGTAGCGTGCGTTATCAACATAAATGATAATAAACTATAAATATGAGCTTACGTTGTCATTCACCACGTCACCGTAACGAGCCGAATGACGCACAGAGAACGTAAAATAGGAAACGGAAATGCAACGGACCCACAAATTAAAAGCATACATTTCAAAATAAGACAAAACGTCACGAACTCTAACGCTTGAAGAATTCTTAACATAGTTATTAACTAATATTACTTAGTTATTTGATGAATACAGTACTGTATAATGTACTTTTTTGCTTTTTTCATTTTTTTCTCAATTTTTGCAGATTTTTCAAATATTTTTTTATTTTGAAATATTTTTAATTTTTCCTGGAAAAACCCGCGAAGTACTGAGACCGCGATATCTGAGACCGCGAAGTAGGAGGGATCACTGTACAGTCATCCCTCGCTACTTCGCGCCTCGCCTATCTCGCCCTCAGTGCATTATAGATGATCTTTTTTGGGGGAGGCTGTATTGCGGAGAGAAGTGCTGTGATGGTATTCTGTTTGCCAGACAGACTAGGTAACTATAAATGCACTTGCCACAGACGTCGAACTACTGCAGTACACATATTTACTTAGATTTTAAATGATTAATTCTTATATAGTAACTGTACAGTTACCCCTTTCCATCCTTTGAAGTGTCGCGCAGCCGCGGTCATATTAGCAGCGCCCGGAACTCTTAAGTCAAGTTATCAAACGTGATAACAGGGAGAGTTTACACTTGAAATACAGTGATACTACTGTGTGATGTGATGTGACATTCCTGCATGCCAGACAGACGAGATAACTACAAATGCCCACCCAAGAGGGTGATTGTCACTTCTATATGATATGCGATTGGCTCCCGGCGTGACCATTGCACAATAAGAGCACGAGTTGTAATCTACTCCCGCCCCAACGTCCACTTGTCATTAGACGAAAGCAAACAGCTTGGTGTCAATCAGTCTCCTCGCTTGATTAAAGTTAACAGGTTTTGCAAAGTGGTCAACCTGCAACACGGTTTGTACAGTGCTTCCTTTCGAATTTTGGAGATTACTCCTATGTTTTGGTGATCCATCTGTGGTAAAATTAACAAGCGTACCCCAAGTAACTTGTGCCTCTGTATGACCGTTGATACGGTTAAATAAGTCATTTCCCTGTGTTTTTCCTTTCAGGGATTCCATATCCAAAATGTCCTTCATTATCTTGAAATGAGCTATGTCCTTAATATCTCAGTCATTGCTTTTGTCCAGTGCCAAAGGATATCATGAAAATGATGCCGCTTTATTGTTTAGCTTGCTAGTTAAATACTCGATTACATGTAGTAGTGATATTTAGTGATATTTAGTGATATGCAGTAATATTTTGTCTTAAATGTGTATAGTACAAAGACTTTTCACATTTAAAACAAATCCCTACTGGAGGGGTTCCAGTCCCCTTTAACCGCGAAAAACGAGGGATCACTGTACCATTTTATTATAAATCTAGGTAAGATATTTCTAATGGTCTGGTGAACGTCTTTCCTCCTCTCCCTAGGGTCTATCAAACAGCGTGTTTGTTTCAGGCATGTCCCTCTGGTGTAACAAGCAGGATTAGGGCGAGAGTAGATTACAACTCCTGCCCTCATTGGTCCATGGTCGCACCGGGAGGCGATCACATGTCTTGCAGGACACTCCAACTTGATTTCAAGGACTGGTACTTCTATAAACTGCTTCATAGCCGCTTATCCCCACGAGATTCACAGGCATTCCAGAGCCTATGCTAGCTGTCTTAGGTAGCGTCAGTAGGGAGCGTACACTCTAAACTGTCATCAAACATACCAAAGGACAATTTGGAGTGTCCAATTCTTTTGACATGCATGCATGTTTTGAAGAATGATTAAGGAAACCAGATTACCCTGAGGAAACCCACACAGGCTGGTCGGAGCTGTAATCGAACACACTAAAGTGACATTTTGTTTCCTTGTACTTGTGTAGGTGTAATAACGATAACAAGAAAATTTACAACCCCTGTAACCGCTGGTGTTGGGTTTAAAGTGGGCTCGATACCCCACAAATGACCCAAGGAGAGGTGTAAATAATAACTCAGGAGTCAGAGATTTCGTTTTACCACTGCAGTGGTGAGAGCTCGAAGGAGAGCGTGACCGTGTGTCAGCCTCGTTGCAAAGTCCTTCTACCCGAGCTCTCCGGCTGCAGTCTTTTATTGAAAAGTTGTTGCTGAGTCGTGGTGGGGTGTCATGATTCAATCAGTGGCATCACATGGCTATTGTACAAATGGCAGGCTCCACTCGCCCTTTGAACATTGTTGACAACTCACACATCCCAATGTCTATGCATAGACAATAGGGAAAACGAAACAATGCCGCTTCATCAGTGCAACAGCCAGTTTATAATTAACTTATCTTACATTTCCCCCCTGTTGTGAGTTTAAACAATGTAAAAACATCAAATTGTTGACTTCCGTCAGGCTTTATCAACAATCATCATTACAACATTACAACAGGGATGGGGAGCCAGAAGGGGGCGAAAACCTTCTTTACAAGGAAAAATTCCCCCTTTACCCCTCGCTTGAGGCAGTAGCTTCATGGCCTGGACATCCCCTGGGTAATGAGAGTCTTAAGAGAGTTTGTGGTGTTTGAAGGCCAAAAGGGTGGGGGACAAAGGTTACTAGCACATGTCCCCACCGGTGGTACCTGGGTCCTCAGCACCCGGTACTTTTAAAAGTTGTCCTCGTCTGATTGGAGAGAGCTTGTGGAGTCCACACTAGATCTTCTGGAGGTGCGGTGATAATGGATTTCGGTGAACTGGGCTAAGGCAATGTCCATGGCGCGCCTCATCTTCATTTTTAAGCAGGGGACGCAACAACAAAAAACAACTGCTGCTATAATTGACACGCCTAGGAGTGGGGTCACTGCTTTTAGCAATATTTGAGTTAATGAGCCAGAAAACAACCAACGGAGCCAAGATGGTGTGTCATGGACTGTGTCTGCTTTGATTGCTTCTCCTATAGCTTTCAACTTGTTCATAGCATTGGTCATGTTGGCGGAATTTATGTTATCTGCAACGTAAGTGCAGCAAGTGTCCTGTATTAATACACACACGCCCCCTTGTGATGCTGTCAATAAATCTAGGGCCATACGATTTTGAAGGACAACATTACGCAACTGATTTATCGCTTCATTTTGGTTCTGGTCAATAATTATCGAGGCATTAATAAACAGTCCCAATCTGTATGACAGTGTTTCAGTTCTCAACAGTAATTTCCCGACACCAATTGATGGAATGACCGAGAACAAAATCTTTTGCCCTGTGGACCATAATTTGCGGTCGTCCGGGACATCCGTTCCCCACACGGGGTCATGAGGCGGCACGGTAACTTGCCTTCCCCTCCGGGAGCGGATGTTTTCGGTGGTCAACAAGAACGTGTAATCTGACACAAAAATGGGGGTACATGTCCCAGTCCAATTGACCGGTAAATAGGGGTACGCCATATTACCACACAACCACCATACTCCTTGTATCCAATATGTGCCATTTGATGGGTGGCTGATACTAACCGTAACACCTTCCCCATTTGTTGCCGTCTGATTGCACCCCCTGGTGTTACCCAAGTACACTGTACTGTTCTCCTGCTGATAACACATGACATATTTGGCTGTTCTTCTGGGGGGCAAATGAACCCTCTGGCCTACTGGCTTAACTGCGTGAGATAGGTTAAACTTAACCCAAAACATTGTAGAACACGCCCCTAAGATGATCCCAGGGGTGTACGGATCTGCGTCATCGATTTTGATCATCTCATATTGGTATCCTACTCCCCCCATGGAAGCCGCACATTTCGCCTGTAACTTTGACATGTATTTCCCATACCTTCACTGTGGACCTTCACTGTGGTGAGGCATATACGAACATATATAGCAATTGGATTTATTAATGCTTTTGGACAAGTCGAAAACATATCTATACCAATAATTAACCATGTATGGATGTGAATAATCCCCTCTGATGGGCGCCAGATGGGAACCATCGTATGTCCATCTGGCTATTCTTACCATGTCATGTGTTTTATGCATAAGCCAAACACCTAATATGACTATAAACGCTAATACGGTCCCGATTACCGTGTTCTTTACATGCTTCCACACCATGGTTACACTTGCTTGTCGGAGGCTGGGGTGACAGGAACACGCTTGCAATGTGACTGGTGGATCCACGTGTCTCTTTCAGCGACTTTTAGGGCCGTTGGGGTAGTCAGTTGGACTCTGAAAGGTCCGTCCCACATTGGGCTGGACCAACACTTTTGTTTGATGACTTTGATCAAGACCAGGTCACCGGGGCTCAATAGTTCCTGTGGGGAGGACAGAGGGGCACTCGGCAGATCATTTGCATTCACAACATGTTTTTCTTTAAACAATTTGCATAGCCATTCTGTCATTGGATCGAGTGTGTCTTCCTTATCTTGCACCGATTGTCCTTCCCACAGTGGAAGATGGAATGGTCTACCATAGACTGCCTCGAACGGTGTTACACCTGTTGCGGAGGGTGTAATTCTCATGTACATCTTTACTAGGTGTAAACACTCTGGCCACGGCTTCCCTGTCTCTTCCATGGTTTTTCTCAGTCTTAATTTTACAGTGCCATTGGTCCTCTCGACCAGTCCTGCACTTTGTGGATGATATGCACAATGGTGTTTTACATTTATGCCTAAATGCTCTGACATGTGATCAATTACCTGGTTTACGAAATGAGTGACGTTGTTACTCCAGATAACTCTTAGAATACCATGATCTGGAATGACATTTTGGCAAATAGCTTTTGCAACCGTCATCGCATCTGGATGTTTGGTTGGGAATATTTCAACCCATTTTGAAAGCGAGTCTACAATTATCAAACAATATTTGTAGGGGCCGCTTCTAATTAATTCAATGAAATTCATGTGAAGGATCTCAAAGGGATATGTCCCTTGGGGATGTTTGCCCCTTGCAGGCCCGGTATTTCCCTGCGAATTGTGTTCGCAACAAATCAAACAGCTTCTACAAAAATGTTTTAAAAATGTAATTAAGCCCTTTGTGGGATGGAATGATTGTTCTATTATCGCTACCATCCCCCCTGTTGAGACATGGCTCCACCCATGGGTCAATTTGGCAACTGCTTGAAAAAGGCTCCGGGGAAGGCAGGGCTTGCCATCGACGTTGTAGAGATCCTGGTCATCTTGTACAGCTCCGTCGTTTGTCCATTGTTGTTTCTCTGTTGGTGGTGCGTGGTGTTGCATGTCAGCCAGGATCTGCAGGGATGAGATGTTGATCTTGTTGCCCGTCAATGCTGGGGTCATCATGGACGACCAGGGTAGTCGAGGTAGAGAGTGCAGCAGTTTTAGCAGCAACGTCAGCCTTGGCGTTGCCTTGGGACACTGGGTCATCGTTGTTCATGTGTGCTTTGCATTTACACACAGTGACGGCACTTGGCCACATGATGGCTTCAAGTAGGGCTTTCAGCAGTTCTGCATGTCGGACGGGTTTGCCGCTAGAAGTTTGCATCCCTCGTCTTGCCCATTGAGCTGCGAAGACGTGGAGAGTGGAATAGGCATATTGGCTATCTGTCCAGATGGTAACTGGTTTGTTTTTGTACAGCTTGCAAGCTTCCGTCAGGGCGACAATCTCTGCTGCTTGGGCTGACCAGTTCCCAGGCAGCTTGCCAGACGCAAGTGTCTTTTCTAGTGTAACGACTGCATATCCGGTGTTATTTTTCCCGTCAGGTGTCTTCGAGGATGAGCCATCAACAAACACAATGTCTCTCTCAGTGAGTGGAATGTCCAATCAGGTCTAGGCGTGGCTTACAGCATTTCTCAGTTCTGTCTTCACATCGATGAGGATCTCCATCTACAGGTGTTGGGAGTAGTGTGGCTGGGTTGAGTGTGTTACAGCGGACGACAGTCAGGTGGGGTTGAGATAACAGCGTGGCTGTTATACTAAGTGTCTCGCTGGAGAAAGGAATAACATCTTCGTTTGTGTCAACAAGATGAAAACTGCATGGCTGACCTTCAATGTGAGCGGATGGAACAAGACTATTTCTGCTGACGTTTGGACTGCCATGGCGGCTGCACAGACAGCTTGGACACATGGTGGCAGTGCTGATGCCACTGGGTCTAGTCTTTTGGAATAAAAGCCGACGGGTCGTATTTTCTGTCCATGTTCTTGAGCTAACACTGACGTCATAAATCCTTCTTTGCAGTGTGAAGGGAATCATATATTAGGTTGTTATCATTATGTTCTTAGTTCATTGTTACCCATTTATGCAATCCTAGTTCATCTTGACCCTGTCCTTAGATAGAACTGTTGACGCACGAAAGTGTGAGCCGGGACCTTGGCCCAGCTGCCGGTGGCGCCCGGCTGGCTCTTTTGTTGTGTCTTGTAATCTGCTATGCTTCTATTCAATAAAAGCCAGGGGGAACGGCTGGGCAGGTGGAAAAACTGGCGTTGGAAGACCCACGAGTTACATTTGCCCAAGCTCTTTTTTCCCTATGCCGGCATAGAAAAGTCAATCTTGGCTGGTCTGAGTTACTCTTTTTGCTGTTTAAGCAGCTAGGCTTGTCCTAGTCTTCTTTTCTGAGATTTCTCTGACATGCAGTCAGCCATTTGGATGAACGTTTTACTGTAATCAGGAAAGGCAATCACTCCTGAATTCACAATTTGGTCCTTAACATCTGTGAACGCCTTGTCTGCTTCTTCTGTCCAGATGATGGTTGCTTTCAGTTCCATTTCCTGGGCATAAATTAAGTCTTGGAGCGGTTGAGTCAGCTGGGCATAATTTGGAATCCAGCTTCTGCAGTAATTGGTCAGACCAAGGAAAGCCATCATCTGCCTTTTGGTATTTGTCTTTGGTGCTTCCTGGATTGCTATCTTTCTGTTTGATGTCAATCTCCTTCCACTTCCAGAAATCTCGTGGCCTAGGAAAACAACTTCTTTTTGGCAGTACTGAAGTTTTGGTAGTGAGGCTTTGTTTCCTGTTTCAGCCAAGTGTTTGAACAACCGGATCGCTTGTTCTTGGTTCTCTTCTTCTGTCGAGCTTGCGATGAGAATGTCGTCCACGTAAATGAGAATTTGTGTGGTTTGTGGATAATGGTGGAGATTGACACAGCGTGTGATTTCAGCTGAAAAGATGGTCGGGCTGTCGCAAAATCCCTGTGGCAACCTGGTGTAAGTGTATTTAACTCCATTGTAAGTAAATCCGAACCAGGCTCTTGCTGTTGGGTGTAATGGGATGGAGAAGAAAGCATTGCTCAAGTCTATGACTGTAAACACCTTCTGTTCTGGCCTCAATTCGTTTAACAAAGTGTGCGGGTTGGGCACACAAGGAGCTCTGGACTTGATAGCCGCGTTGACTTGCCTCAGGTCATGGATCAGTCTCCACGTGGTGGAGTCTGCCTTTTTAACTGGGAAGATTGGCGTGTTGCACTCTGCTGAATCATCTTCGATTAGAATACCAGCTTTCACCATTTCTTCAATGACTGTTTTGTTTCCTTCCCTAGCATCTGGTTTCAATGGGTATTGCCTTACTCTTGGGCGACACGTTGAGTTTGCTTCTATTTGCACTGGGGTCGCTGTGGTCATGAGGCCCACATCTGTTTTGGATGTTGCCCATAACTTTACTGGAACTTCGGGAAAGTCTTGCATTGTGTAGAAGATTCCAGCAGGTGACGCTGGTCCGTGTTTGTCAACCTTCATGGAGACATGGAGAGGCCATTGTTTCTGGGGGATGCCTTGGTCCTTTGCAAACATCATTTCAGCTAAATTGAACAGTTCATGGGTCACTGATTGTGGACTGGACGCGATCAAGTCCAGGGAGTAGAAGGTGCTTGGTTCTTCTTGTCCCTGGATGACACAAATGTCCATGGGGTGTTCTAATTTGGCTGGTCTCAGGCCATCATCTGTGACTATCAAGCTGAGTCTCAGGGATGTTAGCAGGTCTCTCCCTAGGAGGTTGACAGGGCAGGCACCACTCATGATGACAGGTGCTTTAATGTGTGACCCGTCTTCATCTTCTATATGTATCGGATGGGACCATGGTTGCTTTTGAGGTGTTCCACTTGCTCCTATTATGATGATGAACTTCTTGCTTGGTGTCACGCCTCTAACGGGCTGGGCCAGCACTGTTTTATCAGCCCCCGAGTCGCACAAAAACTTCACTGGTATTTTCTCTGGGCCCAATCTTAAGTATCTATAAGGCTTTGTAGAATCATGTTGGTTTGTTGGTTTGGGACATCTAGGGCTGACAAGTCAAGAACTTCACAGGCAGTGTCATCTTCTTGATCACCTTCATCTTGGTCTTCCTTTTCTGAAGGTGAATCCTCCTTGACTCCGCTTGTGTGGACTTCCTCCTGGCGTCATTGTCTGTAATTTGGATTTTGTGGCGGGTCCCTTGGCTGGCCTCGTTCCCTGTTGAAGTGGTCTCCTAGGTTCGGGGCAATCTCGTGCAAAGTGGCCAAACCTTTCACAATTGTAACAGATGTCATCAGATGTTGGTCTTCTTGCTGGATAAGTGGAGTTTCTTCCTCTCTGGCTTCTGCTTCGTCTTCTTCCTCTCCATTGACCTCTCTCCTGGAAGTAGGTGTCAGCTGTAGTTGCACTCAGGGTGGCTGAAACCATTGCTTCAGTGATAGCATTAACGCTCGCTGCAGCTGCGGTCGCTTTCTTCCTCTGTTGATTTTCTTCTGCATGGACAGCCCAATCCATGAGCTCTATGATCCTTAGGGTTTGGTGGGTGACACAGTGCTTTTGGATGAACCCACTGATCTGAGGCAGGAAACCGTCCATCAGGCACTGTTTTAATTGACCTTGATATGGTCCATTATCATTCTGGTCTTCTTGAAGTCCGCTGTTTGCCTTAAAAACTGCTTCCAATCTGGCTCTAAAATCGTGGACTGACTCATCTAGTTTTTGCCGGCATTGCCTAATTTTACTGTAGTCAGGTGGTTTCTGAAAAGCTCTAACTACTCTGTCTAGAACACCATTGGTTTGTTGGTCCAAGACCGGATCACAGTAGGGCAGGGATGCACCACTTGGGAGTTTTCGGTTGAAGTCCCCTTTTACTCGTCCCCACTTGTGTTTTAAAGAGAGCTTGAATGCAGTTTCAACTTCAACGCCGTTTAGGTGATATGAACTTCGGAGGTCCCGGAAGTTAGTGTACCATTCACTGGGATTGGCTTCTGGATCTCCAAGGCCTTTGCACACATAAGCACACTCAGTTGGGGTCCATGGTCTGGGCACCAAAATTGTTGGTCTGTTGTCATGGTCTATGCCATATCTCGGATTTGCCACAGCATACATAGGAAATGTTTCAGCTTGTGGTGTATTCTCTCCTTTGTTCACTAGAGAGAGCTGTGCCTCCATAGTTTGTTGTTGTTGCCATTGTTGAATGGAGGGGTAAATACTGGCAGCAGTAGGTGGACACCTGGAGCGAGTGTGGTTTTGGGAGAGAGAGGCATGAAATGTATTGTTGTGTCGGCAATCGGCTCCCCTCCTGTTACATGGCGTGGAGGTGGGGCTTTGTCCGCTGGCTCCCCACTTCCTCCTTCGGTCTTCACTTGCTGTTGAGCTGTCGGTGGAACACTTCCTGCTAGTTGCCTCTGAGCCATTACAGTTGTTTCTTCATCTGGCTTGATTCCAAGTGCAGCAACCATAGCTTTGCCGGCTGTTTGTCTTTCCATCTTCTTTTTTTCTTTTTCCTTCATATCTTTGATTCTCCTCGCACTCTGTTCTTCCCACAAACTCAACACTCTCAACTGATCTTCAAGTCGCTCTTTTTCTTTGCTTCTTGCCTTCACTTTTTTCTCCCTCAACTTTTCTTTCAACTTCAGTACATTTCCTCTCTCTTTTAAAGTTGGATTAAACTCATACTTCTTCACCCACTTGTCTAAATAACAACAACTTCCCGGTTTATGTTTTTGCATGAATTTGACATCCGGATGTCCTTTTATAATTTTAGTCGCATTTTGTCCCATTTTAGCAATTTTACTTATACCTTTTTATATCTTTTATATCTCACCTAATTTTTTCCACAATTATTACCTGGTTCGTTACTCAAATCACTTTTGATATATTCTATTATTAATTGTTAGTTTGTTTTTAAATTTTATTCCGTGGCTCTGACTCCACTATACACACGTAGACCCTTTATTGACTGATCCCGGATCACTAAGTATTGGTTAATCCTTCACTTTGTAGGTCCCTGACCTACGGAGTCCCTGACTCCGATTAACTTATTGGTTTAATCTTTCGGTTTGTAGGTCCCTGACCTACGGTGTCCCTGACTCCAATTAAACACAATATTGCCGCTAGATCCCTGATCTAGTGAGTCCCTGACTCATTGCATGACCCCGGGCCACCTATTTAGCAACAGCAAAACACACAATATCGGGTCTCGCGTATGTTACAATTACATTACCAATTATATTGAAACTCTTACCTTAAAACACCTCCCCTGGTTCGTTGGGACCCGTCACTGGAGATCCGGCTCGCCGCAGGACCAACCCTAGGTGGCCGATCCTTCAATGGAGGATGCTGTCGACAGGCTTTTGGCCGCTGATCCCACGTCGATCCAGATGTCCAGGTCTTTGGGTCCCGGGTTTCGGCACCAAGAAATGTTGGGTTTAAAGTGGGCTCAATACCCCACAAATGACCCAAGGAGAGGTGTAAATAATAACTCAGGAGTCAGAGATTTAGTTTTACCACTGCAGTGGGGAGAGCTCGAAGGAGAGCGTGACCGTGTGTCAGCCTCGTTGCAAAGTCCTTCTCCCCGAGCTCTCCGGCTGCAGTCTTTTATTGAAAAGTTGTTGCTGAGTCGTGGTGGGGTGTCATGATTCAATCAGTGGCATCACATGGCTATTGTACAAATGGCAGGCTCCACTCGCCCTTTGAACATTGTTGATAACTCACACATCCCAATGTCTATGCACAGACAATAGGGAAAACGAAACAATGCCGCTTCATCAGTGCAACAGCCAGTTTATAATTAACTTATCTTACAGCTGGTAAATGGCATCAGAACACTTTTTGATACCAGTGTTTTAATGCCATTCCAAATAATAGTTCATATATCCTATGCAACAGTTATTAGTAGTCTTTTACTATTCTGTAGATAATATAGTTCAGTGGTCCCCGACCCCCGGTGAGCGGCCCAGTACCGGTCCGTGGATCAACTGGTACCGAGCCGCGTGGGCTGCACCCAAAATAATGTTTTGGAGATGATTTAGTTTAATGCTACGTGCACACCGAACGCGAACAAGGCGAAAAAAGGGAGAGTTTTGTATTGTAGTCAATGGAATTCGCGCAACTGGGCGCAAATGTGCGTCGGCGACGCGATGGACGTGAATGGCCGCGCGCGGTCACGAGAAGCGAAATTTCGCCTTTCGCGTGAAGTTAAATTTTTTTAACTTTTTTCGCGTTTCGCGTCGCGACAGCCAATCAACTTTGGGAACATTCAACGGCTCACGCAAGGGGCAGGAATGAATCATGGCGACCGCTTTGCGGTCACCGGGAGCGAACACGGCCAGCTGAGCTTTCAATACGAAACAGAGCCAAGCAAGAGCACTCACCTGGCTTGTAGAAAAGCGTAAGCGAGAACTTGGGACAACTGGTATGTGCAGCATTTGCTTCACTTAACAGCTGTTGAACCGTAGTTCCTCGCCTCACGTGCTTGATCTTTTTTTTTTTGGCGCCGCCTGTGGCCGCTGTTGATATATAGTGAGAAGGATGATGTGGTTTTTAGAGCAGGTGTAATAACGATAAGGCCCCCCCCCCGGTCCGCAATATTAATCGAAGCGCAATATAAATGTAAGGCGTTGACCGGTCCGTGGTGGTGAAAAGGTTGGGGACCACTGATATAGTTGACTTAAAATGTGTCCACTGTGTTAATATAGAAAATCAAACAGAAAGATATGCCAAATATACAAGATTTTTTTTAATTAACATATACTCTATGAGACTGCCAAACATTTTATGAGATTTATGAGGTCAAAAGTCTCAAAGGTTACAACGGCAGCCATTCATCACTGTAAAAAGATCAGCAGGAAAACAAAGACAATCAGTTCTAAGATTATTAAAGCAATCCAATCACTTGATTCATTAATCTTTTCTACTTATCCTGTTTGGGAACAAAATAAAACCAGAACTGTGACCTGTTACTTGTGATGACCTAAAATGCTACACAGTGTTATTCTTCCAACAGAGGCGGAGGAGAAAGATTAAGAGTGAAAGCCTCTTGTGCCGGGTGATCTTGAATTAAAATCCCAGTTCTCTCATTACTGTGGCACTGAGAGAGCTCCGTCAGGAGAGACAACTGAGGGTTGAATGAGAAAGAGAACCACAATGAGTAAAGACAATTTGTTGTATTGCCAGCGTCAACCAGTGTTGGGAATGACTTACCCTTGATGGTCCTTTGTATAGGCAACGTAGCTGATCCCATGACTGTTCTTGTTGAAAGTCTAGCATTACCTCCTCAAAAACCTGGATTACGTTGAGAAAACATGGGATTGTGAGATCCATCTTTCAATAAAAATTAAAAGTGCATGATCACGTAATTTTATCAGTCAATAAAATGTACAGTATATATACTATGTAACAAAGCCTGTCCACAAATTTCTTGTGGATACCCAACTTCATCCACAACCTAAAGCATCCATTGACTTACTGTATATATGAAAGGCCTAACACTGATCCTCACTCGCCGTCAGAACAACTGAGGCCACTGGCGCCCATCTTAGGTTACCATTCGCTAAATTCGCCTTACTTGATGTAGAGCAGTGATTCTCAATTATTTTTTTAAGCCCCCCCGAGGAAAGGGAAAACACTTCATGCCACCCACTCGCCACAGTGACTATATATATATATATATATATATATATATATATATATAATATATATATATATATATATATATATATATATATATATATAAGTTCATTACCTATAGAAATTGTGATGGTATAGCTTAACTACAATTTTTTTTTAGAACAAATAAACCTTTTCAACAACTTAAAATCATCCACCTTCTTTATTTCCAATCCCCGTATATTCACTCTTCCACTTGGGTCTGTCACATATGCTCCATCTTGCTGCAGCTAACGTTCATTCCTCTGTTTTCCAGGGCCAAACTCCACCACTCTAGTGCCACTTGTTGCCTACTCTCATGACACTTCATCATGTGCAAGGGGCCAATTAATATTCCATTCAAGTAGAAGTCTGTGCCCGTATCATACTAAGCAACATTGTTTGTGAGAGTACTGGCTCAGGAGTTTTCATCAGTTTGTTCAAAGTCGCAAACAGTGGCAAACCAACAGTTTTAATGGTCACACTCATTTTCTTGTCTCAAGGAATGTTAACAATTTCTTGTCAACAGTTTTTGTCCTGTGAAAACAAAAAATATCAGCCTGTTCAAAACTTCACTTGACCATTCAAACTGTAGACAAATGTTAATGGAAAGAAAAAATCAACATGCGCTACTTAATCAAAACACTGACAAACCTGTGGACTGAGAAGTGCTGTCTAAAAATTCGGAACCGAACAAAACAGTTTTAATTCTTCTACAAGGTTGGTTGGTTGTGGTTTGCATCATATGCTAGGTTCACACTGCAGGGCTTTATGCTCAATTCAGATTTTGTTGTGAAATCCAATTTTTTGTGAGGTCGTTTGCATTTCCCAATACTGTAAATGCGAACTGTATGTGAGCTGTGTTTGTACGCTTAACAGACCAAAACTACCGCATGCGCATTAAGACATTGTGATATAACAGACAGTGGGCGCACTTAACCTGTTTAACACATTACATTGCGATGTGGAAACGGCTGTCAAAACTGAGCCAAAATATTTTCAATCTGTTAAATTTAAGAAGTAAATCAAGGAGGGGAAGGGTGAGGGTTTTTTGTAATGGCAGTTTGTGCAGTGCTCTGAGCGAGAGCGATAGAGGGAAGGTTTTAGGATTGTCTCGTCTTGCCCACCTGCACTTTGTTATTGTACATGTAAAATGCCGAGGATAGTGAGAAACGCAATTTTGATTCCTTTGTATGTTAAGCACATGTGAAGAAATTGACAATAAACTTGACTTTGACTTTGAAAGACAGAAAGGCAAAATGCAACCGAGCGCGCTCCTTTCTTTGAGTGTTTGTCGGCTCGTCTGCTATTGTTGTTTTGTATTTTCTTTTCTTAACTGCTCCCACATTTTTGAAGGTAGAATTGATACATTTGTGGCTTGTTTGTTCTGTGTGAGTCAGATGAATGCTAATTGGCCCTTAAGACTGATGTCGCATGTCAAAACATCAGCTACGTATCAGATTTAGTACCAAATACCCAAGTGGCCTGGGTCGCATTTGAAAACGATTGTATCTGTTTCGTTCAAACTACTATCGAAAGATCAGATACAGGTCGGATAGGAACAAAAAAATTGGAATTGGGTCACTTGAGGCTTCAGTGCAAAGCAATAGTGTTAGGTGTTGCTATTACTGTATTCCGGTTAACTCATTTAGAGAGACTCATTTAACTTTTCCTTCAATAATATACATATTATTGTCCTGCTACAACAACAATAAACGTATTATAGAGTGAAAAGGCTGACAATTCTTGGTAAAAGGCAGTATGCCATCTGAAACAGTAATATTGTAAAAACATGCATGTAACAATGTAATGTTGCATCATTATATTCAATTGTATATACCATGGCCCTGCTATATGGTCATTTTTTGTGTGTGTTGATTTAGCTTGCACTGTTAGGTCGCACCTTACATGGGCTCACCACCTGTGTGAGGGGCCATAGGGGTCGGGTGCAAAGAAAGCTGGGCGGCGGCCAAAGGCAAGGACCTTGGCGCACCGATCCCCGGCTACAGAAGCTAGCTCTTGGGACATGGAATGTCACCTCTGGCGGGGAAGGAGCCTGAGCTGGTGTGCGAGGCTGAGAAGTTCCGACTAGATATAGTCAGACTCACCTCCACACACAGCTTGGGCTCTGGTACCAGTACTCTCAGGAGGGGTTGGACTCTCTTCCACTCTGGAATTGCCCGCAGTGAGAGGCGCAGAGCTGGTGTGGGCATTCTTGTTGCCATTCTTGTCAGCTCAGAGGCTGTACATTGGAGTTTACCCCAGTGGACGAGAGGGTAGCCTCCCTCCGCCTTCGGATGGGGGGACGGGTCATGACTGTTGTTTGTGCCTAAGCACCAAACAGCAGTTCAGAGTGCCCACCCTTTTTGGAGTCCTTGGAGGGTGTGCTGGAGAGCGTTCCCTCCAGGGACTCCCTCATTCTGCTGGGGGACTTCAATGCTCACGTGGGCAATGACAGTGAGACTTGGAGGGGCGTGATTGGGAGTAACAGGCCCCCCCGATCTGAACTCGAGCGGTGCGTTGTTATTGGACTTCTGTGCTCGTCACGGATTGTCCATAATGAACACATGTTCAAAAATAGGGGTGTCCATATGTGCACTTGGCACCAGGACACCCTAGGCCGCAGTTCGATGATCGACAGTTGAGGGGCGGAGCTGTCAACTGATCACCGCCTTGTGGTGTGTTGGCTACGATGGTGGGGGAGGATGCCGGCCAGACCTGGCAGGCCGAAACGTATCGTGAGGGTCTGCTGGGATTGTCTGGCAGAGTCTTCTGTCAGAAGGAGTTTCAACTCCCATGCCCGGCAGAATTTCTCTCACATCCTGGGGGAGGTGGGGGACATTGAGTCTGAGTAGACCATGTTTTGCGCCCCCATTGTCGAGGCGGCTGATCGGAATTGTGGCCGTAAGGTGGTCGGTGCCTGTTGTGGCGGTAATCCCCGAACTCGCTGGTGGACAACAGCGTAAGGGATGCCGTCAAGCTGAAGAAAGAGTCCTATCAGGCCTTTTTGGCCTGTGGGACTCTAGAGGCAGCTGACAGGTACCGGCTGGCCAAACGGAGTGTGGCTTCGGCGGTTGCCACGGCAAAAACTCGGGTGTGGGAGGAATTCGGTGAGGCCATGGAAAGCGACTTCCAGACGGCTTAGAAGAAATTCTGGTCCACCATCCGGTGTCTCAGAGGGGGGAAGCAGTGCACCTATTGAGATGGGGGTGGAGATGGGGGTGGGGGTCCCTCAACTCGGGACGTTGTGAATCGGTGGGCAGAATACTTCGAAGACCTCCTCAATCCCACCGACACGTCTTCCTCTGAGGAAGCAGAGTCTTCGGGCACCGAGGTGCGCTTTCCCATCTCTGGGGCTGAAGTCACTGAGGTGGTGAAAAAACTTGGTGGCAAGGCCCCGGGGGTGGATGAGGGCTGTCTTGGCTAACACGCCTCTGCAACATCGCGTGGACGTCGGGGACAGTACCCCTGGATTGGCAAACTGGGGTGGTGGTCCCCCTTTCTAAGAAGGGGGACCGGAGGGTGTGTTCAATCTACAGGGGAATCACACTCCTCAGCCTCCCCGGTAAGGTCTATTCAGGGGTGCTGGAGAGGAGGGTCTGTCTCAGATGCAGGAGGAACAGGGTGGTTTTCGTCCGTGGAAGAGTGGACCAGCTCTACACCCTCGGCAGGGTCCTCGAGGGTGCATGGGAGTTTGCCCAACCAGTCTACATGTGCTTTGTGGACTTGGAGAAGGCGTTCGACCGTATCGCTCGGGGATCTCTGTGGGGGGTGCTTCGGGAGTATGGGGAACCGGACGCCCTGATACGGGCTGTTCAGGCCCTGTGCGACCGATGTCAGAGCTTGGTCCGCATTTCCGGCAGTAGGTCGAATTCGTTTCCAGTGAGGGTTGGACTCCGTCAAGGCTGCCCTTTGTCACCGATTCTGTTCATTACTTTTATGGACAGAATTTCTAGGCGCAGCCAAAGCATTGAGGGGGTCCAATTTGGGACCCTCAGCATTGCATCTTTGCTTTTTGCGAATGACGTGGTGCTGTTGGCTTCTTGAGGCCGTGACTTCCAACTCTCCCTGGAGCGGTTCGCAGCCGAGTGTGAAGCTGCTGGGATGAAGATCAGCACCTCCAAATCTGAGACCATGGTCCTCAGTCGGAAAAAGGGTGGAATGCCCTCTCCGGGTCGGGGATGAGGTCCTGCCCCAAGTGGAGGAGTTCACGTATCTCGGGGTCTTGTTCACAAGTGTTGGGAGGATGGAGCGTGAGATCGACAGACCTTTCGGTGCGGCGTCTGCTGTCATGCGGTCTCTGCACCGGTCTGTCGTGGTGAAGAGAGAGCTGAGCCGAAAGGTGAAGCTTTCTGTTTACCACTCGATCTATGTTTTTGCCCTCACCTATGGCCACATGCTGTGGGTCGTGACCAAAAGAACAAGATCCCGGATACAAGCGGCCAAAATGAGTTTCTTCCGCAGGGTGTCCGGGCTCTCCCTTAGAGATAGGGTGAGAAGCTCGGTCATCCGGGAGGGGCTCAGCGTCGAGCCGCTGTTCCTCCGTGTTGAGAGGAGCTAGCTGAGGTGGTTCGGGCATCTGGTTAGGATGCCCCCCGGACGCCTCCCCGGTGAGGTGTTTCGGGCATATCCCACTGGAAGGAGGCCCCGGGGACGACCCAGGACACGCTGGAAGGACTATGTCTCTCAGCTAGCCTGGGAGCGCCTGGGGATCCTTCCGGAAGAACTGGATGAAGTGGCCGGGGAAAGGGAAGTCTGGGCTTCCTTTCTCAAGCTGTTGCCCCCGCGACCCGACCCCGGAAGACAGCGGTAGAAGATGGATGGATGGACTCAAATGACATATACAAAATTTGTGGTGACTGTAACTACTATTTTCTAAAAGAACTGCCGTCAAATAATTTTGATACTTTCTTTTGCTCCTTCACAACAGAATTGTATTCAAGTTGAAATAAAAAAAGATTACTGCTATTGTTTTTTCTTTTTCTTGAGATCCCTGTTAAATCCTTACCTTCGTTCTAAAAGCTTCACCATGATGTACAGATGAAGGTCGTGCCTGAGAAAGAAAAGGACAATTGGGAGTGATATTGTCGCAAAACTCACAAGACCCTTAAATCATGTATACTTGCACTTTGCTCCGAAAAGAGTGATTAGGTGACAACTTCTCAAATGGGGGAAATGAGTGAATTAGTGAAGCATATGCCTGTGCCCAAGTGACTCAGTTCAGTGCTACAATGCAATATTACGTGTTTACAGTTGGCAATATTGTTAGATTTGTTTTAATGAGCAAATAAATATTTGAAGATAATATACATATTTCTAATAAGATTTCTAAAAAGATAACAAAAAGTAAAAGAAGAGGGAAGACAAGTAATTGAATGCTCTGCTTATGGAGTACATATTATACCAATTATTTTCAAGTAATTTAAATCAGGGTTGAGTACAAACACTGAGGAGTCGCTTAAAGCTGTCCTGCCCAATATTAAACACACACTTGATAAGGATCGTGACTTGAGGCGCAAATTAATAGCTCCTCTTTTGCAGTGACACTGCTAAACAAAGATAAAATGATCCAGGCAGGATAGAAACATTGAGCAGGCAATACCTTACAGGAATAGTATTTTTTTCTAGCTTGTGAGCTAGAACTGCAATCATATACACACGGTCAATCGACTCCATTATAGTTAAACAGCCAAACGGTGTGAGAAGTTGTGAGAAGAAAATGCTTCAAAATAAACTGTGCCATAAGAAGCTATGTATGACACGAATGGCTTGATACATCTTTATTTTGATGTTCTTCCCAGAAGCATGGTCAAAACAACGGTCAACTTGATAATCATTTGTTCCAGAGAGAGAACCAGAGAAAGATTACCAAAGTAAATAATTAGGTTTTTAAACAAATTTCCTCTGGCCTGCAGCCTCTGTTATCAAATCAATAATATGCGTCCCACCAACACTATTGACAAGTATAAAATACATGTGTACAAAAAAAGCTACCATATTGTTGTAAATGTTGTTGAGGGACATCGATGAGTGCTACACTTGACTGACTGAAAACCTTTCCTGCCCATACGTCGCACATATAAAAAAAGGAGGACATGATATAGTTGTTAAAGGGGGAAGCGTGGGCATGAAAGAGGAGGAATGGCATGCACTAAAAACAAAAAAGCGTTCAGCCGAGTAAAGAACGTCAAGAAAAAAAAAGGGCGTCAATTGAAAACTTAGAATGTCAGTCGTCGCTTGATTGTTGTTTTATTAGTGCCTTTGATTGATTGCTTGAACTCTATTTCCAGGCAACACTGTGTGAACATGATTATGTTGTCAAAACAGAGGTTGCTCACTCAGGAAACCAAAGATGATCAAGTTGGTTCAGTTGTTGTTGTGGCGTAGAGAGAGCACAACTATATTTAGCGGCAATGAGGGATTTACATCAGTTTTCATGACTAAGCTTCTGGAAAAAAAAACTTCAAAATAAAAGCATGACAATGCCGTTCATGTCATATATTATTTGTATAAGTACAGTTTATTTTGAAGGATTGGCTGACTTCCTCACAAATTTGGCTTTGACTATGATACCGTGGCTTAATAAGCAGAGCATTAACTGCACTTAGTACTTCTAAACAAATAAACAGAAATAAATAAACTGTAGAGGTTTTTAGTGAGCATTTAATAGTGAATAATATATAATGTTTCTTGTAAAATTAGATGTTTAATCTGAAAGTGTTTTTATCAGAAAGAGCTTTTCTTCATTTGTTGTGGTCTTCAAATATTCATCCTTCAAATGACTTTGGTAACCACTTTAAAATGAAAATGTGCCAAAAAGTATGCCATTTGCAATTAAAAAAAAATCATATAACAGTTCATTTGTATTTAATGTTGTTGTTTCTAAGAATGTCAGGTGTAATGGTTGGCCCTCACAAATTTTCACCTTACCCAATCCGACCCTGTTTGAAAAAAGCTTGGACAACCATGGTATTTCCACTTTCCACAGTTAATTATATGCATATAAATTACATTTGGCACAGTGGCAATGTAATTTCTTACTAAACATGAGTTTGGAACAGTGGCAGTGTAATTTCTTACTAAACATGAGTTACATGGTACCATTATTTCTAACTCGGAGGTAAAATGCCTTGTTTGCAGAGGCCGCATCTGTGCCTGGCTCGCCCCCTTTGTAAAATCGTTTGATGGTGGCCAGCCACAAAACATTCGTCCATCCATCATCTTGACCGCCAATCCTCAAGAAGCTTGTGTGTGATGAAGACTATTCCAACAGCAGGGCCAAAAGCAGGTGGTTTACTGACAGTCAAATATGAAACAGCGTCAATATATCGTTTTCGCTAACACCTGTTCCTCCTATCAAAACAATAAGTGTGGGAACCCGGTATTTATAACAATAGTTCTGCCCACGGGTGAATTATTTCCGACTGACATTGATTGTCCAGCTGTGTATTT
Source organism: Hippichthys cyanospilos (assembly GCF_059441005.1). Lineage (NCBI taxonomy): Eukaryota > Metazoa > Chordata > Actinopteri > Syngnathiformes > Syngnathidae > Hippichthys > Hippichthys cyanospilos. Next base: position 22,347,120 of record NC_142376.1, read on the forward strand.
CAAAACACAACATTTTTGCCACCATGGCAGTTTCAACAGAAATGCCTCGGACGAACTAATAAATGAAACATTGCTGTTTACTTGGCTGACTCATAGGTCTCACTTAGTTCTTGGTCTCAATCGTTCTTGACAAAAACACTAGTTGGACGTTATAAGGCAGAGCCTTGCTGGTCAAATAAACAAACCTGTGCAAGGGATGTGCAGCGACTTTTCTTTGGTACAATATACTGCCCGCCTCGTCCTCTGATGGTGGAACACTTGTAGCAACTCCACTGCTGCTGTTGCTGCTCTGAAGCACATCCCAACCCACAGTCCATAGTTTGCTGCTGCAGGCAGTCAACGTGGTATAGGTGACCACAGCTGACAAGGCAGAAAAATACATTAGTATTGAGAACATAGCTACAGTTTGCTTGAAACCTAAAACCGAGCCACCGTAAGATTGAGGATAGAGTCTCGGATAGTAAAACCTGCTTTTTGGGAATATCTTTCCTTTATTTGGGGAAACCCCATGTGCTAAAGTTTTCTTTGGTTAAACCTTGGTAACAACTAAATCAAAGTGTTTTTAAAGCACAAGTTTGGGATAAGTTCCAATTTAAAAAAAAGAGTGACAAAAATAAACTAATGTTCAGATATAACAAAAGAGAAAAGGCATATCACAACAATACTTTACTTAAATTTATGGACCATTTGAAAGGTAATGTAATTTTTGAAAGGTAATGTAAAATATAAAATTTGATATGGCGTTTATTTCGAGCTTATAAACAATTCTGCAATTTACATGTAAAATGTGATTCACGATAAGAACGATTAAGAATACAAACTGCACTACAGAACGGACTAAATCCGTATCTAGAAATTTGGGGTCTCTAATTCAATTCAGAATCAATTTTTGATTCAAAACAATTTGATTCATTACTTCAAAATGAGTTCTGCTTCAATCTATATGTGCAAAGAATCATCATACTTTGTGGGTCATTTTTGCAAGACAGAATCAAGAAAGGAAGTTAATAAAAAGAGGTAATTAGTTTTTAGAGTATAAAATAAGATGAAACAAAAAAGTAGAACAAGATAAATTGTCATTTCATCTCGTGTACAACAAGACTGACGAGTCCTTCTTGTCAAGATAGCATCGTCAGAGTAAAAGGTATGCAATTTCCAGAGTGCTATTGTGTATAGATTGTGTTACCTAAATAGAAACATCTGCTCATTTGGGTCTTGCCACCTCTTGTACTGTTGTAGGCAAATGTTGCAGTAGTCTTGTCTTGGATGGAGTCCCCTCATAACAGCAGTGCACAGATGAGCCAGAGACCAGTGGAGGTCATGGTTTAACAGAGCAGTCGTTGTTTCAAATAAAGTCTAAAGCACAAAAAACAAGCTACACCGTATTAGAAAATGTCTTTTTAATTTTGCTTGACAACCAACATGTTATTGTGTAAAGTGTAGAAAATGGGATTTCCCTTCTCTTGTACAGTCTTCCAGTAAAACAATGAGTTTGCTGTACTGGTTTACCTGTTCATAGTTGAAAGTGTCAAGCATACCAAGAATTAGGACTTGGATCTCGACAAGTTGTCCTTTATAAATGGGATTCTGTTGGACACAAAATGCAGTCAATTGATAATATACAAATAAATGTAAATTATGAATTCCATGCACACCAGTCGATATGTCCCTGGAGTGTAAAACTAAACAATTAAGTAAATCTTTTGCTTTCCTCTTTGTTTCCAAAAGCTGAGCAAGCTGTTCTGAAGTCTACCTCACTTAAATCAGTGTTTAGTTCTCATTTGGGACATATTCAAATGTTTCCTCAAGATATTGTTGTGGAGGCCACAATAATTTAACAAAATATCACGACACTGCGCACACACGCGTGCACGCACCTGCACATGCAGACACACACACACACGGCAGTTGTTCATTGTACTTTTCTGGACACACAATCTTTCCCGCACAGATAGCTGAGAAATGTCTTTGTCCTGAAATTACTGAGGTCATGCTCAATCTGCAGGGCGTGACACTCAATTTAAAATTTTTAAGGGAATGTGCACATGACATCCCACCCCCCATGTGCAGAAACATCACAAGTATATAAAATACTTGTAAGTAGTTGTCAGAGAAATCTCTAAAAGAAGATTAAGACAAGCCTAGCTGCTAAGCAGCAAAAAGAGTGACTCAGACCAACCAAGATTGACTTTTCTATACCATGGATAGGGAAAAAGCTTGGACAAATGAACTCGTGGGTTCTCCAACGCTAATTCAATTCGCCCAGCCGCCCATCCTGGCTTTTTATTCAGCAAAGCATTGTACATTACAAGACATAACAAAAAGTGCCAGTCGGGTGCCACCAACAGCTGGGCCAAGGTCCCAGGCTCACACTTTCCTGCGTCAACAGCTTTATCTAAGGACTGGGGCGAGATGAACTAGGACTGCACACATGGATAGCAATGCACACTATTCTAGACAAGAAATATAAGCACATAATGATAACAACCTAATATATGATTTCCTTCACAGTAGTCCATCCATACATCCATTTTCTGTAGCCACTTATCCTCAATAGGGTTGCAAGGTCTGCTGGTTCCCATCCCAGCTGTCTATGGGCAGTAGAGGGGAGACACCCTCAAATGGTTGCCAGCCAATTGTAGGGCACACAGAGATGAACAAGTGTGGGAATAAGTGATAATAATAATAACATTCACGCACTCAATCACACCTAAGGACGATTTAGTGTGCCTGATACACCTGCCATGCATGTTTTTGGAGTGTGGGAGGAAGTCGAAGTGCCTGCAGAGAACCCACACGGGCTTGGGCAGAACTTGCAAACGCCATACACAAAGGCAGGCGTGAGGTGGATTTGAACCTTGATTTGAACCCTGAACAGTGTATTGCAGAATAATCATATAATAAATACTATTCTCCAATAGGGGGCAGCACAGTACTTTGAGAGAAGAGCTTAAGAGGTGGTGCTGATTGGAGGGAATGACAGATGTCAGTCTCGCTAATCACCAGCAATTTTCAGGTGGTGGTGGGTCACAATATTTTTCCAAAGTAAAATCGTTGGCTCAAAACAGGTTAAAAAAACACTGACCTGGATCACACGTGACTTAATTTTAATTGCCCAAATGTGAGTTAATGTCACATATCTTTTGAGTATCATGTCCAAATGCAATGTTATATGCTTTTTTAAGAATATGAAGTCAAGAAAAAAAAAATAGATAGGACTGTGGTAGTCTTCTTTCTTTCAAACTGTTAATGGTATCTTGCAACATGGAAGATTGAAGAGAAATCAGGTTATTTATCTTTATAAACCAGGACTTGATTTTATACAGATACTGCAGTTAACACATCAATTATGATCATTTAGAGGGATGATTGGAAGTCTTATTAGGAAGTTTAATGCTGAGGCTGAGACAAAACACTAGCAGTGTGCGGGAGAAAAAATGTGGTTTTGGCGAAAGCTGAGTGAAGAAAATCCATGAATGACAGTTGAATAACTGTGACTGGACTTGTCAGAAGAAGGTTCTAGGATTTCAGCCCAGAAAATATGGCACATTGTGATGAAGACCACTGTGCCAGAATACAAAGCTCTGCTGACTCCATCCATCCAAAAAGAGTTGACTCCCGCACGCCATAAACCACAAGTACAAACCCCAAGGTTTTGTCATACTGTTCTCCAGCATGACAAGATGAAATTGCAACTCTTTGGGCCTATGAATGTTGCTCTCTAGAGGTTAGGTTGTCTATAGCTTTTGCCCCTCTTTTGTTACCTTAGTTCCTTAGATGAAACTTTGAACTATTTGGTGTACACAGTATTATTACAGTGGTGCTTGGGGACATGTTGCGATGTTGTTGTTGTTTTTTTTTTTTTTTTATGCCGTCTTCACCTAGGGTAAAGGTTGTTGGATGGTTTTTGTTGTTACTCATTTGCCGTGAATTTCTTTCATTATGACTATGCTGCTTATTGAGGAAAGTATATGATTGTTGCATTTTAGCTGTGTTGCTCCCTGAGGGATGCAGAGAACAATTAAATCCTGAGAGGCATTCATTGGGTGTCTTTTCTTGAACCCACACTCATACCTTTTATGTACATATGTACTGTACATAGAGTGTGAAAGTTACCAATAATTCAATTACATAATAGCTTTTAGATGCTTGTGTGACTGTCCTGTCCAACTGACTTGACTTTGCATGCTTCATACTTAACAAAAAACTCTATAGGAGCCAGAGAAGACGAGTATAGCCCAATTCTTGAACCAGAAGGCACTGGCCAGCTGGGAGAGCTACAAGTCGGTCAAGTTGACTCAGAAGGTGCTGGCGCCTACCTCCTTCGAGAAGCAAGAGCGTCAGGCTCATCATCACGTCAACCCCAACATAGTTGCCAGGCTGAGGCTCCTCGCCAAGACCACAGTCAAGGAGGATCACAGGAACACAGCTGACATTCTGGAGATGTTCCTGAGGACGATCTAAGTAATGAACATGTACGAGCATGGGCAGGACGTATGCTGGAATGACAAGTACCGCTGTGTGCTGAGGCAGAGGGCAGGAGGTAGCAAGGGAGGGATTAACGCTTTGAGGACCAAGCAGGCCCTTTTGACGTGCAGGCCGACCTGCACCGCACCATGGCAAAGGTAAAGAAGGATGATGAAATGATCTTGGCCGAGCTTGCAAGGGAGCTGGCCAATACCCAGCTGGACCCATCAATGGACAAGTTGCTCCTCGCTGCAGTCGATAACTACGCCAGCTACCTGGCCAGGAAGGTTCAGGCCAACTCCTCTGTGTGGCTGAGTGCTGCAAGAAGGAGCTTAACTCGCAGGAAAAGATAAGAGATTGCCGTGGAGCTATAGAGGGGCAACTCGCCCTCTGTAATGTTTGACGGCCTGGTCGAGCTGGTCAATAGTGGAGAGTAAGTCCTTGGAGCAACCGACCAGCGGGAGGAGTAGCAGGGTCGAGGGGGACAAGAAAGAGACGGCAAGTGACAGAAATGTGTACAAGTCCAGGAAGCTGAGCGGGGCTCACAAGTCATGGGCCAACAGGCTAAAGTGATTGTTGAAGGACAAGGGTCAGATAGCTGGTAAGACGTGCTGCGGCAATAGTGACATCAGAATTCAACCTAAATAATTTGTGATTGTATATGCAAATTTTGCTTTTGTTGAGTAAAATTAAGAATGTTTCTGCATGCTCTCCTCAAGTATAAAACTTCTGGTGTGAAAATTGAGTATTTATTTGGGGTTTAGAACTTCGGTTGCGCTAAATAAAAACATTTTAAGTAGCTATTTTGGTCAAAAACTTATTAAATATGATAAATATTGCTATTGCTCCTGAAAATATAGATGATTATCTCTGCATTTGGTGATTTTTGTGCATCTAGCGTATTATGTAAGGATTTTATAGCAATTTTAAGTTTTGTTATACTTATATATAAAAAAAAAAATACTGGATTTTATTAGGGAATGAGTTTGAATTTTTTTAAAGCTTCTGCTCATGGAGACTCATATATGCCTGAAGGTTGGTGACTGTTTTGGTTTTGGGTCACTACGTGCTTTGGTTTTAAAAATATTCAAATTTTAATTTTTGAAAATAGGCCCCCTACGGATCGGCCCTGGGCCCCATTTCCTGTCAAGTAATAGTGAAGCCTATGACTTAAGTCATACAGTAAAATATAAATAAAATATTAAAAAGGGTAGACATCTACCTGCTTTTTATGAGGGAAAACTTAAAAAATCAGCAGAGTATCAACTACTTGTTCTCCTCACTGTATTATCAGTTACACAGCATCTCAGAAACTTTCAGACACTCTTGTTTTCACAAGAGGCGCATTCCCTGATGAACTTATGCTGGGGTTGGACTGCAGAGAAATGGTGCGAGAATGATCTCCCTAGAAATGCTCAAAGTACTGCACAAAGGCGTTAAAGGTACAATTACATGGCCAAAAAGCGGACCGCCGACTTCCGCATGTTAGGCGGACACATTAACCACTGTGCTTAGCTTTTGTAAGCAACAGACTTATTCCTCCCCTGTTAGATCCATCAGTATGTACAATACAGTAAGTATCAAAAAGGTGAGTAATGTGTAATTAAAAGAAAACAACACACATACTTGTAGTATCTGCTGGATGATTGCAGGCAGTGAAACCAAGCTGCTCATACTGTTGAGAACATTCATTGTCAAGTCCTGCAAGGCTGGAACACACAAATCCGTTGCTTTAACCAGCACTATTTAAACAAAAGCTGACCGTATTTTTTACAAACAAGCTTCCACTTTGTCCTGTATTTGAACTAATTATAGGGCTTGTAATGATATATATGAAGGAAATTCTAATTATTGGAACTTATATCCATGTTACAATGTTTCTATTCCTCACCCCAAACACCCCCAATGTGTTATTTTCTTTGATGCGTTTAGAAGAATTCCTTGCTTATTCTGCGCTCTCTCCACTGGCACCACCCAAGCAGACTAACCATGACTTACAGGAGATATGATAATAATAAAAGTCCCTCATACCACCTCTAGGCCGCATCCGTACCTTCCCTGCATGAATAAATATACACCCAGCTAATTTGAGATGTTCATATTTCTACCTTGGGTTTCATTCTGGGCTTAGGGAGGAGAGACTTTGCACTGAGTTGGCAATGTAAACAGCAATGTTTCATTTTTTAGTTTTACTGTAGAAATATGTCAAAGAAGAGAATATGAATGTTTAGGAGCACATGGTCAGACAATCCATGTTGTAGTACATATTTCATCCAGAATCTCTTGTAAGTTGTAGTTTTGCAAGAGGGCTGATTTGACAGGAGAAACTAGTCTTAAGACATATGCTCTCTTGATAAATGTTTTGCTTTATTGATTTGAATGTGATTAAAATGTCTGTTTTTGGCTTCTTCATTGACATCGCCTCTGACCCCCATTAATGAGCGTTACAACATTAGCTTTTTTTGTTGTTTGTTTGTGGCGGTTGGCTTTAGAAGGACGTCATGAAGGGGGCGCGGCAAGCACATGATGAGAGGCATGGTTTCAGTAAACAAGCTGTTTCACTTCCTGGTTAGAAATGCAGCCACAAAAACGGCTAATTTGATAAGAAATGTAATTTCTAATGCACCAAATGAAAAGCAAAGGAACAGCAAATTAGTGTATGAGTAATTGACTGTATGAGCCCCTAATTTTCTAAAATGGCGACAACCAACAAAAGGAGGAAAGTTGAGCTGCAGTGTGATGCAGTGTGATGCAGTGAGCTGCAGTCAGCACCGGCAGCTTTGTATCGCCAACTTTTACTGACAGCTGGATAAGGACAAGTTACCGAGAGATTCCAGCATTTGGGAAGAAATTGCTAAGCTTGTTCGGGTCAATGTATTTGTGTGAGAAGACATTCTCGGTTATGATCTTAAAAAAGAGCCGTGTGAGGACACGGCTACCGGATTTTCACTTAAAAGACATCTTGCGCATCCATACTACTGCCATAGAGCCACACCTGGCCTTTGTCCTGCACTCCAGATCTCAAGTTTCACCCATCACACTCATGCGGACCAATCATTTTTCATTTACAATAAGTCTGAAAACTTTTTTTTTTTAAGTTTTTGCTCCAGAATAATAAACATTTAAAAATCCAATCAACATTTATAGTTACTAATTTGATAGTTTAAATAAGTCCTGCACTTATTTAATATTTTAAATGAGCCCTGCACTTGTTGATATGACTATTGCTTGCTCATTTCTCTGTTATTGTGTTTAAAAATTCTATAAATATAAAACTACCATGGTGAGATAGTTTTTTATGTTTCAAATGTAATTTGCACCCAAGAGTACTAGTACTTCTGTTCAACTGATAAACACGCATTCTGTTAAACACAAAATGGCTCGCTGAAATGTATTTAAATTAATTGTTGCTATATGTCAAGAATGGCTGCCAAGGTTGGCCCCCCTATATTTTTAACACACCAAATCTGGCCCACTTTGCAAAAAGTTTGGACCCCCCTGATCTATGCAGTCCTTGTCCATCTCGCCCCAGTCCTTAGATAAAGCTATTGACACAGGAAAGTGTGAGTTTTAACTTTCTCCCAGTTGTTGTTTGAGATCAGCGGCGCCAAACTCTGTGCAGTTGGGATATTGTGCAATGTTTTGCTGAATGAATAAAAAAGCGAGCGGGGATGGCAGGTCACTTGACAGACCCTGAAGCGAACACGAACGTGTGACCTTCTGCTGTCCCTTGCGAGCAAGAAAAGTCAATCTTGGTTGGTCCGAGTTAGTATTTTGCAACCTAGCTTGGGCTTGTCTTAGTCTTCTTTCATAGATTTCTCTGCCAACTTGCAGCATCAAAATTGAATTCATAAAATTGAATTAAAATGGTAATTGAATTAATCGTGTGTAACTTTACAGTTATAGTAAAATTATCAAGAGCCTTTCAGCACTAAAATTTTAAGATTTTGTCTATATATTTTTTTTAGTCATCAAGTTAAGGTCACTATTTTTTCTTCCTGTACAATTAATACCTTTAACAACGTTTTCCACCTGCTTTTGACACAAAAATCACATGCTCGAGCCTTGGTTAAAGGTAAGGCTCAATACAATATAACACAATACAGACAATACGAAAATTTCGCCGTGTCCTTACACGGCTCTTATTTAAGTTCATAACCGAGAATGTCTTCTCACACAAATACGTCGAACCGAACAAGCTTAGCATTTTCTTAGTGTACAAATTGACCACGGGCCGCATTTGGCCATGACCATGGCCAGACTTTGGACATGTCTGGCATAGATGGATTGCAATAAATGTGATTCTGGTTATGAAATAAACACATAATAATAACTTAATATATGATTTCTTTCACACAAGTTGGCCACTGATTCAAAAGTCAAAGCTTGAAATCAGCTTTTTGCATTTTTATATTGATTGTAACAAAAAAAAAAAACAAAGGAAAAATCTTTTATCTGTCACACGGTAATCTATTTAAAAACCAACAACTGTTAAGGGTTGAGTGCCAAACTCAAAGGCATTGATATTCAGGAAGCCATTCAGCATTTTTCCAGTAGGTAGTCCAACCTTTGTATTTCTTAGCCCATAAAGGTCATGTAACATTGTTTTATCATTGCTCATTCCCCGTCCATTCGATTCACACAGTTCCAATTACATATTATTCCAATTAAACATGTCAATGGGATTTTCAGCGTGGAAAACAGGGAATTGTGGAAAATCTGTAAACATTTTGAATGAAAAAAACGGAAGCAGTTGTCGGACAATTAATTGGAATAATATGAAATTGGACCGTGTGAATCAGATGAACTGGGAATGAGTTGAAACACGTCAAAAAACAGGCAGAATAAAAAAAAAGAGGAATAACATGTGTGAAGGCTATCACCTTTAAACAATAATTATTATAAGTGTGTGGTGTGTACATGGAAAGAGTATCACACTTTGCTGGATGAGTGAGCATCTTTACCTTGTTTCTGAGGAGTCATCAATGTCTCAAGCAAAGAAAACCAGAGCTCCTGTACAAAAGAAAAACAGGACTTTTGCAACTGGGGCTGCTTTAAAAACCACATCACAAACGTATGGACGGGGCTTTCTGTCGCTGTACTTTTTGTCCACTTTTTTATCGCGCGAGGAGAGGGGAGGGGAGAGAGGGGAGGGGAGTGGAGTGGAGCGAGCTTGCTGTGCACTTCACGGTAGATCCGGAAAGAAGAGCATTGCTGAGAACTTTCACTTTTGTGGGAAGTGACAGAGAAAATATTTTCACCGACAGCACCTTTATACTTCTCGGCAATACTCGCCTGCCAAAAAATAAAAGTTTCAATGTCGCAATCAAGTGGCCGAGACCGTGCTAAATATTGTGTTGACAATGCTGCGCTATCGTTAGCTTTGCACAGTAACTGCAGTTCAACAGCTGTTAAGTGAAGCAAACGCTGTACATACCAGTTGTCCCAAGTTCTCGCTTCCGCCTTTCGACAAGTCAGGTGAGGGCTCTTGCTTGGCTCTGTTTCGTATTGAAAGCTCAGCTGGCCGTGTTGGATCGCTCCCGGTGACCGCAAGGTGGCCGCCATGATTCATTCCTGCCTCCTGCGTGAGCCGTTGAATGTTCCCGAAGTTGATTTTTTTTTACTTTTTTCGGGTTTTGCGTCGCGACAGCCAATCAACTTTGGAAACATTCAACAGCTCACGCAGGAGGCAGGAATGAATCATGGTGGCCGCTTTGCGGTCATCGGGAGCTATCCAACACGACCAGCTGAGCTTTCAATACAAAACAGAGCCATGCAAGAGCACTCACCTGGCTTGTAGAAAGGCAGAAGCTAGAACTTGGGACAACTGGTAAGCGCTACATTTGCCTCACTTAACAACCGTTGAACCGTAGTTACTGTGCTAAGCTAACGATAGCGCAGCATTGTCAGCACAATATTTGACACGGTCTCGGCCACTTGATTGCGACATTAAAACTTTTATTTTTTTGGCAGGCGAGTATTGCCGCAAAGCGAGGGACTCCCAGTATAAAAAAAAAGAAGAAGAAAGTTGCTATCGGTGAAAATATTGGCTCGGTCACATCCTAGAAAAGTGAAAAGTTCTCAGCAATGCTCTTCTTTCCGGATCTACCGTAAAGTGCACAGCAAGCTCGCTCCCCTCCCCTTCCCTCCCCAAGATTTTAAATCAAACAAACATGCAAAATTATTTTTCAAATAATTATTGATTTAATTGTTTCAGGAAAATATACATTCATAAAACAAATGTTAAATTCAGTAGTTCAATCAATTTAATAATTGTAAACCACCAGATTCTTCCCCATACTAGAATGGTTCTACCCAATTTGTCATGTGCCACCTCTCGACACTTATTGAGTAAATTATTTATTTTTGTGAACACATCTGCTATGATTCCAAAAGTTGAATATTTTTCTGTGGACACATATTTATTTATCATTATTTCTTTTTGAGAACAGGTCTGACAATGTTTATTATTTTGGGGGGGACAAATATTTAAAAAAAAATTAAGTTCATTATTTATTTTTGTGAAGAGATTTCTACAGTAATCCCAACACATGACACTTTAATATATTGTGAAAAAATATGTATCTATTTATTTATTGAACAGATCTAACACTAAGTTCATTAGGTTGTTGGTATTTGTTTGTTTGTTTGTTTTTTTTAACCCAAAAATGGTTTGCACAGGTTAAAGGTGTACTTGGCTGAAAATATATTTGACTCAGGGTACATCACTGAAAAAAGGTTGAGAACCACTGCTGCTAAATACAGAAAATCTCCAAAATTAGAGTGAGAAAATTATTCAATATCCACCACTTTTATCAAATTCAACGCCTCTGTATACGTCTGTATCCATTCTAAACCCCTTTCTACAAAAATTGCAAATCTAGCCAAAAGATGAGTGATTGTTATGCCTGCTTTTGAGATGCAAACAGAAATTACCTTGATTTGTTGCTGCTGGAGTTTCTGAGAGTTGCGATAACCCAAAGCAATGAGGTCATTCAATACATTTTCTACTTTCTTCAAGACGGCTGGATCATTTTCTTTTTCATCTTTGTTCTGTCCACTAATGGGATGAGATATCAGTAAAGAAAGCTGCACTTTTAATGCCTATGAAAGAAGATATAGAGGCAGATAGTAAGCAAATAAAAATTTTTGTGGGTCTTAATTGTGCCACCAGGGCGACAACTGAATGAACTGACAGCATTTGTTCATACAGCTGAATGCATTTGCAATATGATCATGATGTGATACACACAATATAAAAACAGTGGTTTAAATGTCTTGATGTCTTAGCAGAAAAGAGTAGAAGGGAGTGAAATGAAAAAAGGAAATGAAAGTAAAAAAAAAAAAAAAAGAGACTAATTGATTCAAGTGGACCCCTAGGTTACCGCGTCCCTGTCTTGCGTTATTTTCACATTACGATGTGGAGTACTGAGTTTTTTCGTCCCCTCTTTAAGGCATTTATCCAGCTTTACAATTAACATCAACAACTGTCATGACCTGTGGAGTTGTTTACTTGTTGTTTTGCCTCTCTCTTGAGGCGTTTTTAGGAAATTGCTTTTATTTTCTGTTGGCGTCAAACTGCCTCCGGTGCAATTGGTCAGTGTAATGGTGTCACAAAGATGCTGGACTGCTATTGGTTGGCACACAGGGTCACAAAGATGGCTGCCTAAAGACTTGATCTTGTGTGAGAGTGCTTTCAATATTGTATTTATTGCACATTTTAGTGCTTAATTCAAACTTGAATTGGTTATTCATGAGTCCCAAGATTGCTAGTGATGTTAAAGAGAGATGTAAGATGATGATTTATATGGAAAGAAAGCTGAAGATAATCAAGAAATATGAAGAAAGCTGAGATAGCATAGCCTTGGCTACCCTTACTAGGGAATATGGCCATAACAAGCGCCAACTCAAAGGTTAATAAGTCCTTAATATGTTTTATTTATGATGTTATTTAATTGTATGCATGTATATTATATACAAGTAGGACTTGCAATTCTATTTTGAAACCAATTTTTAATATGTATATACAATTTTTATGTTTTTACCTGGGTTTTTTTACGCATTAGCTAATTCACATAGGTTTGGATTGCCTGCCATAAGGCGAATTTGCGTTACGATCCCAACCGCGGAATGGATTAATCTCGTAAACCGGGGGCCCACTGTATTATTATTAGGGCAACATGGTGAAAGAATGGTAAGCATGTCCGCCTCATTGTTCAGTCTTGAATTCAATTTAAGCTCACTGCGGGCTTCCTGTGTGGATTATGCATGTTCTCTCCTTGCCCATGTGGGTTGTTTCCTGGCATGAGACAGGACTAATGGTAGCGCTCACCTAGTGTTCTCTGAACAAGTCTTGTTCCAGAGGCCCCAAACAATCAGAAGGGGGAGTCATCAGATCCTCAGCAGGTCAGTCCTTATACCTTCTACAGAATATCAGTTTGTCCCTGATGTTTTTACTGGAGAAAAGTGGCTTCTTTGCTGCCGTCCTTGACACCAAGCCTTCCTCCAAAAGTCTTCGCCTCACTGTGCGTGCACATGCACTCACACATGACTGCTGCCTTTGCTGAGCAAGCACTGCACTGGACCGCTCCAATCCCGCAATTGAAACAAATTGGGCGACCTGGAGCCAGTTTGGCAACAACTGAACGTCTCTCCTTGAAGTTCTTGATAATTTGATAGATGGTTGACTGAGGTGCAATCTTACCCGCTGCTATAGACTGCCCTGTTAGGCTCTTTTTGTGCAATGCAATGATGGCTGCATGTATGCTTGCAGGTAATCATGACTAACAGATGCGGAACAATGGTGTCATTCACCAGCTTCCTTTTAAAGTGTCCAGTCACTCAGTCATGACAGATTGATTTCTAGCCTTGTCCTCTAACACCCAAACCTGTGTTAATGTGTCTGACACCTGTGTGTCGTTGAAATGGCATTAGCTGGTCCTTTAATGGCAGGACTAAAATGCAGTAGAAATGCGCTTTTGGTGATAAAGTTCATTTTCAAGGCAAAAAGGGACTTTGCAATTAATTGCAGTTGAGCTGATCACTCCTACATAAAATTCTGGAGGATATGCAAATTAGCATTATAAAAACTGAAACAGCAAGACTTTGTGAAAATTAATAGTTGTGTCATTTTCAAAACTTTTGACCATGACTGTACAATGTTTTCTTTTTGCATTGTAGCATGTGTGATGTGACTGAGTGGAGTTTGCTATGTTGTATTTTTATTTTGGGCTATGTACAAAAAATGTGTTTATTGATGTAATTGTGTTTAGTATTTGAGTAGTGCAGTCCACTGAATGTTAACATTTCAATCATATTGTGTTTCATGCAAAAAGAATGTGGATATGTTGAAGTAGTAAAGCCACTTAGATTTCTTACTGATTCAGTGTAATGCATGTAGCATGTTAACATCATGATATGATGGCATTTTTGCTGTCATGGTGAATGCTTATGACCACATGTCAAAGTATTGAGTTTAAACCTGCAATCGTAGAAATAAACTGATTTCAGATTAAAGCTTCATTTGCCTTTATCTAAAATTCTATCATACATTACATCTAATATTGTTTACTTCAACATAGATTAATTACTTGCTAAAAAAATTAGCTGCTAAAAATTAGGAATAAATAAAAATAAATTTAAAAAAATAAATTGCATGTCAATCGCAATTTTAAAGAAAAAAAAAAGATGATATTCAATAATTGTTAATCCCTAGTAATTAACCCAATAAATAAACTAAACAAAAACAGGGATTCTCAACAAATTCTAAAATGAATATCCACTTTTCTGGGTCCGTTTTTTTTTTTTTTTTTTTTAAATAAATTATCTGTTGTCATGCGGACTCCGCACCGGTCTGTCGTGGTGAAGAAAGAGCTGAGCCGAAAGGCGAAGCTCTCTGTTTACCACTCGATCTACGTTCCTGCCCTCACCTATGGCCACGAGCTGTGTGTGTTGTGACCAAAAGAACAAGATCCCGGATACAAGCGGCCGAAATGAGTTTCCTATGCAAGGTGTCCGGGCTCTCCCTTAGAGATAGGGTGAGAAGCTCGGTCATCCGGAAGGGGCTCAGTGTCGAGTCGCTGCTCCTCCGCGTTGAGAGGAGCCAGCTGAGGTGGTTAAGGCATCTGGTTAGGATGCCCCCCAGACACCTGCCTGGTGAAGTGTTTCGGGCATGTCCCACTGGAAGGAGGCCCCGGGGAAGACCCAGGACACGCTGGAGGGACTATGTCTCTCGGCTGGCCTGGGAGCACCTGGGGATCCTTCCGGAAGAGCTGGATGAAGTGGCCGGGGAAAGGGGAAGTCTAGGCTTCCTTGCTCAAGCTGCTGCCTCCGTGACCCGACCCCAGAAGACAGCGGTAGAAGATGGATGGATGGATGAATAAATTACCTCCAACAAAACTGTAAATGCTCCATAAAAATCCCCTTTCTTCTCTAGCAGATAACTTGTAGCTTCACTGATGTGGTACGGCTCAACGATCTAGAGAGAAAGAATGATCAAAATTAGCAGAGGTGGGCAACTTAGATTTTTACTGGTCCAGCATTTGTCATTTGTCTGAGCTCCGCCCCCTTTCCATCATCGTCACATCGTCATTTTTTCAAGTCAAAAGTAAATTACATCACTGGTCAGTTATTTAGTTCCATCAGTGTATTTTTGGCAACCCTTCCACCAACACTACAAAGCTTAATTTGACTTTCTCTGGTCCGTCGTCGTCGTCATCTATCCATCAGTGTATATTGCCCACCCAATTACTACCACGAGAAGGCGAAATTTGACCATCAGCCTATCACCATTACTAGATAGCATAATTTGATGCGGTATTCATTGACTTTCATGAAGCTGCATATATAAATATCTCTATGTGAGCAGTCTTCAGTTTTGCTGCGATTGAACTCCAGTACAATAATTGCAGGTTGACTTGTTATTAATGACACTCAACTTCTAACACATGAGGCAAAATAGACACTGAGGAGGCAATTACCACTCATGTCCACTGGATAACTGGAGTTGCAGTTCTCTTTACACATTGCTGTCATATGTTTTTTGGAGACGATTTCATTAACATTTGCCCAAATTTGTCTAAATTTCATCTGTAACATACACGGCAATTTAAAAAATATTTAATACAAGTATTGCTGAGATTGAATTTACAACAAATATGTCTTTAATTAAGGACTTTAAAAAGCTTCTTTCGTGGAAATCAGAGAAAAAGGCAAATTTAAGCGCAGACTATTGACTAACACATGGAGCGCCGACGCATGCAGCGTACCTCAGAAAGGTACCAACGTGGTGCCCACGGGCACTGGGTAGCCCCCGAAGGGTCACATGAGTAGCCCGCAAACCTGTTCTGCAAATAGTTTACAAGTACAGTGGGCCCCCGGGTTACGAACTTAATCCGTTCAGCGGCTACGCTCGTATCTCGAATTGCTCGTATAGCGGGCGATCCAAACCCATGTTAATTCGTGAGTGCGTGCAACGCGCGCAGAAGCCTTAGGTAAAATCATCACGCTGTATACATAAATTAATATTAAGTGACATAATCTACTGTACAGTTGCATTAAATAACAAATACAAAGGATAAATGACTTTTACCTTTGGAAAGACGTGACTTGTGCTGAGATAAGCAGAGATGAGCAGAGATGAATGCTCTAAGTCAATACGGTAAATCAGATATGCTATTGGTCTTACAGTGTCAAAGTAACTTTTTCAGTCAGGGTTTTCTCTACTTCCTTCCATCCCAACCAGCTGTGCCATCAAGCTAGATAAAGGCGTTCGGCCAATAGCATATCGGCACTTCTGTGATTGACGTGTGACACCGGCCAATAGCATCTCCGTGAGTGAGACCGGGTGACCTTAATCGACCAATAGCATATTGGCGTCTCCTTGACTGACTGATAATTATTTGCACTTTTTTTTTAAACGGTTGGAATGTATTGACATCTTATTGATTAAAACACATTTAAATCTGTGACGATTTTTTGTCCTGCAATCGGCACACTTAATTTCATGTCAACTGTTTTTCCCGACGTGAATTGAGCACGGTGGAAGCGGAGAGGTGGTTGTGTGTGTTGCATTTACTAGGCAGCACACTTATGGCTTCGAGCGTCAGTTCACCTTTGGTTACAACTCACAAAATTGCAACAATGACGCTGTCCCAATGCATATCGGGAGATCGCCGACTAACCTGACATGCAATCTTGTCTAGCAACCATTATATGGCGCTGTATCATCACCCGTAATAGGGTGCAGAGATTAACCTCTTGAGTTAATACGGCAACGCATATAGGCTATTGGTCTTACAGTGTTACAGTAACTCTTTCAGTCATGGTGCAAATCACGGAGATACTAAAACATCATCCTCTTATTTCTTCCTTTACCGCTGCTAGTAATTTTAGAAGCTATGTCTAACAGATAAAGTTTGCAAAGTCTTCAAAACATTCCGTTTTTCACTCATTTTGTCTACTTCCTTCCATCCTGTCCCATCAAGCTAGATAAAGGCGTTCGGCCAATAGCATATCGGTATTTCTGTGATTGACGTGTGACGCCGGCCAATAGCATCTCCGTGAGTGAGACCGGGTGACCTTAATCGACCAATAGCATATTGGCGTCTCCTTGACTGACTGATAATTATTCGCACTTTTTTTTAAACGGTTGGAATGTATTGACAATTAATTAAAAAAAAAACACACATTTAAACCAATGACAATTCTTTGTCCTGCAATCGGCACATTTAATTTCATGTCAGCTGTTTTTCCCTTTAGCTGTACAAACACTACACTTAAATGGTAATATATTTAGACACCGTGAGTGAGACAGTCAGTGTGAGATTGTAAGACCAATAGCGTTCACGTTACCGCTATAAGTATCTATTAATGATTGTAGATGACGCAACTGCTGAATATATTGACGCAGTTAGGCGAGAACATTTCTACATACTCAATGGCTGGTTTGACGGAATGCTCGCAAGACGAGAGGTTTGCTCGTAAGCGGAGGACAAAATTCTCCCTGATCCACGCTCGTAAGGCGGAATGTTCGCAAATCAGGATGCTCGTAAGCAGGGGGCTGACTGTAATAGAAATAGAAGATTGTGATTTTCTAAGTATTTTACAATCGATTATTCATATATGACATATACATTACATAACACACTTGATTCACATATTTACTACAGTTATTTCTTAATTATTGTGACAAACCAATAACATGATCAGTTATCACATAAACTGGTAGCTCTTCGTATTACTCAGTACAAGTGATGGGAAGTAACGAAGTACAGATACTTTGTTACTGTGCTTAAGTAAATGTTTTCCTGTACTTTGTACTTTTAGAAGTATTTATTTTTCTTGACAAATTTTTACTTTTACTCCCTACATTTAAAACACAAATATTGGACTTTTTACTTGCTACATTTTAAAAATTGCCTCGTCACATTTTTATTTTTAACAATTTACAATAAAAGGCCATGTTACTTTTCTTTCAGCATCTTTGCGCAAATTACGTAAACCGTGTTTGACCAATCAGATTGGCTGCCGTTAAATTTTAAAAAACGCAGGGACGCCCCACATAACCTGGAGATCAGAGAAGATAGCAGTAAGTAGCCTTTGCTAGAAGCTACTGTCGAATAAGACAGAGACAAATAAGCCGGTCGCCTTTGCTAGAAGCTACCGTCGAATAAGACAGAGACAAATAAGCCGAATAAACACAGACTCAAGAGGCTAAAGCACAGCCATTCACCCTCACTCATGGCCTTACTTGAAGGAATTCTTCGCGTTCATTGTGGAAGCCAAAACGTCACGGGGTGGTTGCCTTCAAGAACTAACCGTTGAATCTCAGAAAGCAGGATAAGGTGAGTTAGCTAAACACCGCCGCCTTTATAACTTTGGTTATTCGCCTGGATATGTTCGCAACGTGGCTAACATTAGCTAGCTACGCTAAAAATGATCATGGTAATGTCGTTAGCTGTTTTTTTTTTGTTTTGTTTTGTTTTTTGACAAAGGGCTAGGTCTACATTCTCGTTGGTGTTATCTTCAACCAAGGTAAAAAAAAAAAACATTTGGCAGGAGTAGCCAATACTAAGCAAAAGTATGGGGATTTTTGCAGCATAATTTGATTGATTAAATGAATCTGTGCCTGGGTGGCTTTAACTTGCAGTTAGCACCATAGAAATCACTGAGTTGATCACTCAGGTCAAACCAAACTGAAATGTCGTTCCCCTAAATTTAAGATTAATTTGATATACATATTAGGCATTATTGAAGTTGGCTGCAGACAACTTCCACACATCGTAAAGGCAGAAATATGAAAATCAAAAATAATGTTGATCATATTTTGTTATTATTTTATTTATCAGTTTATTACACTGTTATACAAAGAAGGAGAGTGAAAAGGAATTGAAAGGAATTGAGTACTTGAACTTGATTCATTTGCAGTTTCACATTTTTTGATGTCCCTGACATAGGTATGAGTTTTTATTTGGTGATTTGATTTGAACAGCGCAGCTGGGAGTAAAAGTGGTTAGCACGTCTGCCTCACAGTTCAGAGTCCTGAGTTCAAATCCAGCTCACGCTGACCTGTGTGGATTTTGCATATTCTCCCTGTGGGTTCTCTCCGACTTACATTCATGGCAGGTGTATTGGACACTCTAAATTCTCTAGCTGTGTGCACACCGAACGCGAACGAGGCGACAGAGCGGACAGTTTTGTATTGTAGTCAATGGAGTTCGCGTGATGGCGCGATGGACGCGAATGGAGCAACGCGAATGGCCGCGAGCGGTCGCGAGAAGCGAAATGTCGCGTGAAGGTTTTTTTTTTTTTTTTTTTTTTACTTTTTCCGCGTTTCGCGTCGCGACAGCCAATCAACTTTGGGAACATTCAACGTCTCAAGCAGCGGCAGGAATGAATCACGGCGGCTGCTTTGCAGTCACCGGAAGCTATCCAACACGGCCAGCTGAGCTTTCAATATAAAACGGAGCCAAGCAAGAGCACTCACCTGGCTTGTAGAAAGGCGGAAGCGAGACCTTGGGACAACTGGTATGTGCAGCGTTTGCTTTCTTTTTTTAACAGCTCTTGAACCGTAGTTACTGTGCTAAGCTAACGATAGTGCAGCATTGTTAGCTCAGTATTTAGCACGGTATCGGCCACTTGATTGCGACATTGAAACTTTTTTTATGGCAGACGAGTATTGCTGTAAAGCGAGGGACACGGAGTGTAAAAAAAAAAAGAAGAATAAAGGTGCTGTCGGTGAAAATATTGGCTCTGCCACATCCCAGAAAAGTGAAAGCTCTCAGCAATGCTCTTCTTTCCGGGTTTACCATAAAGTGCACAGCAAGTTCGCTCCACTCCCCTCTCCTCTCTTAGCGTGACAAAAAAGTGAACAAAAAGTACAACAGCAACAGAAAGCCCCGCGAATGAGCGTAGAAACGCGAATTTTGGTGTTCTGTGTGCACGCAACATTTGGTGTGATTGGGTGCATGAATGGTTGTTTGTCATTGTGCCCTGTGATTGGCTGGCAACCAGCCCAGCGTGTCCCCCGCCTACTGCCCGTAGACAGTTGGGATTGGGAAGAGCAAGCCAGCGACCCTAATGAGGATAAGTGGCTACAGATGGATGATTTTCACAGTGCGTAACTTAATTTTATTTGCTTTAAATGGGACAATGCACATTAGAAAGGGAACAGTCTGGATGTGCCACTCTATGCTCACACCACTTTGAGAAAAAATAAAAAGCACTGCTGTAAACTTTCATTAAGAACGAATGGTACTATTTAAAAAACTGATTAACATATGAGTATGATTCTATCCTTGCTGAGATAATCCTGGTCTCATCCAGAACAAGTGTGATAAGTCAATAGCAAATGCTGCTAACTTTACAGTGAAGTACAGTACATCAAGTAATGCATCGATCCACGGATTATATATTGCATTATGCATGTAGCCGCTTAGCTCACTGAGGTCTCTGGATTGCTGGTGCTTATCCAAGCAGTCTTCGGGCAGTAGGCAGGGGACACCCTGGTCTGGTTGCTAGTCACTCGTAGGGCACACAGTGACGAACAACCATTCACGCACCCAATCACACCTAAGGACAATTTAGAGCGGTGATGTCAACCATACAACTCGTGGGCTGGTTCTAGCCCAAACAGGTTTAATCTGGCCCGCAAGATGATTTTGTAAAGTCTAAAAATGAGATTTTTTTTTTTTGAAGAGCAACTTGAAATGTTTTCTGATTAATGGTAATTCTATTTTTTTGTTATTATTGGTGATGTTGTGTTTGTACTATTTTGGACAGTATTAAAAAATAATGATAAATTTGAGGTTGCTGTTTTAATGTTATATAAATATATACTGTTGTTTTATTTGTCCGGCCCATTTTTAATATATTTTCCTATGTGCAGCCTGCAAGTCAAAATGATTTTGAAACCCCCGATTTCATGTGTGAAATAGTGTGTGTGAACGTGTGAGGAACCGTGTCCCCCGCCTACTGCCCATAGAAAGTTCCACCGAGCCGCTCCATTTTCAGAATAACTGACAATATTTATCTCAATGGCATTGAAAAAAATTAATTTGAATCGTGATCTTTGAATCGCGAAAAAAAATACTTTACTTTTTATTTTATGTTAAAGTACATTTCAGCGCTTGTACTTTTACTGGAGTAGAATTTTGGTGCGACACTCTTACTTTTACTTTTTTACTCTTTTCTTTTCTTTTTTTTACACAAGGTAGTTTTACTATTACTCAAGTAAACAAGACTGTGTACAGTATGAGTTTTGTTAGTTTTTTTTGCAACCTTCAGTAAAAACAGTAGCTATGAACTACAAATGTCTGGTAAATATTGCAGTAGTGAGAGTTAAGCAGTATCTTGATTCACTCAACTGTGTGTTTCTCCCCTGCTTGGTGTTACTGATAATTGGCTTTTGACACATGTTAGTGCCTATAAATGCAGCAACAAAGGAGATAATTATGCAAGACAATTAAATTTTAATTAAATATGCAAATAAGGGTGTGGTGGACTGATGGACATAAAAGTTAAAAGACGGATATAAAGTTTTATGCTTCCAAGATTTTTAATTCTCCATTATTTTGGGGCATTCCTGTCATTCCTTCATGAATAACTTGATTAAAAATGCAATACTGTAACAATAAAGACAGTTTACAAACAATGCAGTAAAGATTATGTTTAAGTAAGGTCAGTGTGCATTTTACCTCTGGAAACTGTTGGGGCCCCAAGACTCACAATACTAAAAAACTCTGGGTCCCAACAGAAATGTTTGGAGTCCCCAAAATTGCGCAGTAAAAAGTAAGCCTAAGTTTCAAACTGCATTTACAAGATGTGAGCAAAAACCAACAACATATGTCATGGTAAAATTGTATTGAAAATTGTAATGAATGTATATGTGGCATCCATCTTCATCATCATCTTCACATCGACACCACTGATAGAACTTAGTGTTCGTTTGTTTAGCTTCAACATGTCAGTTTTGTTCCTCTTCTTGATCTTCCAAACTGTTTCGTTTTCACTTTTTACTTTCTGGCTGATTGTCAACTGATTGTGTAGCATTTGACTTGTCAAAAATACTTAAAAAAAAATTGCAGAGTTGATGTTGTTTCGGGCCGAAAGAAAGCACTTTTAGGAGGATTTTTTTCGCGATAAGAACCTGCAGAAATCTCACGACAAGGAGATGTCAGGTAAAAACGAGACATGACCTGCAAGATCAAAACAAACACGGTGGACGAAGTTGTAAAAAATGTCTAAGTGGTCAAGTTTTCCTGAATAAAAGAGTAAATGGATGATGAATCATTTTATGATGTCAAAAAATTGGAGGTAGGAATCTTGTCACACGATTCAATACCGATTTTGGGGTCTACAAATCAATTCAGAATCGTTTTTCGATTCAAAAGCATTTTCAATTCAAAATGATTTGATTTAATTCAATCAAAACCTATTCATGCAACTGCCCAGGCAATCTGTCAATCAGTTTACGGACATTTCTACAAGACACGGGCACCACAAGACACTTGACTAGCTCCCGGCGAGACCATCGACCATGAATTACAACTCCTGGGCGGGATTGGATTACAACTCCTTCCCTAATTGGTTGATGGTCGTACCTGGAGCCAATCACGTGTCTTGTACAGTGGAAGTTCCTGCTTTTAATCATGGAAAGATAATAATTATTGGTGAATACTAGATATAGTTTATAATCAATAACAATGAATGTTGGGCTCTATAAAAAAGCCTATTATTAACTAATTTTAGTCAAACCTATTACAGTATTTTTGAACTAATGAAAATTTACATCCAAATTATTACTCACATCACTTTCATTTTCAATTTCTGTAAATACAGCAATAGCAAGGCCAAATATATAACAGTGTCTAAAAATTTACATCCAAATTAATACATCACTTTCATTTTCAATTTCTGTAAATACAGTAATAGCAAGGTCAAATATATAACATAGTGTCTAATGTGTATTGTTTTAATTTTCATTTTTAAATCAACACTGACTGATTAACAACAACAACAACAAAAAAGATTTCCATACTTTGATGGCCTCCTCCAGTTTATAGTGCTGTGAGGTTTGGAGAAAACTCAAGAGCTGTTGGGGGGCAAAACGGCACAATAAATCCAGCAGACGCATATGAAGATCATGTTCCAGAGGAAGGGTGGTCCCTGGATAATGACGTTCCCTAAGAAACAGACGTATATATGGTGAAGTGAAACAAAAAAGATAGGTAAAAAAATATTTGCTTGAGAACATGGAAGCAGACCATGACTCCATGAATGAGCTCAAAAACTTGAAAAGTAACTCGCCATCCTGCAAAACCAGAAAAAATACAAATTATTTTGTAAAAAAAAATAAAATAAAATAAATAATAATAATTTCAGAAGGACATATCCATTCATTCTGATCTAAAGGAACTGCATTCGTAGCAACTTTTCCTCTCTACATCAGAATATTGGAAAAAAAAAACGGTTTTGATGTGCTGGATTTTGCACAATCACTGAAAATTCAAATGATTGACCACCATTCACAGGATCTTACTATATTGTACAAAAATCGGATTAGCTGGATCAGATTGATTGGCAGATAATTTGTATTTTATGCAAATTCCACCATGGGTAGCAATGTTATGAAATCAATGATATTGATCAGATCCAAAATTACAAAAATAATAATCTCGTTCATTCCCGGGACGTTATGTGCTGCCACTGTTAATAATCCAAGGTTTGTTAGCATTAATATTCAGTTAAGATTCATATAATTTTTATTTTCCAACATTTTAAAAATAATGTTCCATGTATTGAATGTCTATTAGCATTGAATTAATATGGTTTGATTATTTCCCCCCCCAATGGGCCCATTTTTATTTCGATCGCCATCATTTATTTGTAAATTTTAGCTATTCATATGCTAGTCTAGGACCAATCACCAATGAGTAGTGGTAGTTAATTAAACAGTAAAAACAAACAAAAAAAACAATGAATTATCAAGTAAAATACATCATTAATAAAGATTAGATTAAATATTATTTTCTCCAACTGGAGAAGAAAAGTGTATTTTGAGTGTATTCATTACCGGAAGTTCACAAATAACTTGATCCACTTCTTCAGCAAAGTGACACACAACTAGTTCAGCAGACTTGTTTGAGTCAAAGATGATCAGATCCTGTAAACATAGCATACAGCATATGTCGACTGACAAAATTTGACAAACTGGTCATAGACACAAGTACAGTGGGCCCCCAGTTCACGAGATTAAGCCTTTCCGCGATCCCTTTGGGATCGTAATGCAAATTCGCCGTATGGCTGGAAAACCAAACCTATGTTAATTAGCTAATGCGTGTAAAACCCCAGGTAAAAACACCAAAATTGCAGTGGTGGGCCATCAGGGCCAACAAGGACTTGCTGCTGGTCTAACATAACCTGACATCATTATCATAACTATAATAAATTATAATTATTATAATAACTATAATACAAGTCAATTTCATTTTAAATTTATTTTTACTAAATATATATATGATATAAATGTTTTATATGTGAGATTATTCTCCATATTCTGTTCTTTTCGTGTCTTATTATATCCATTTGGTTATGCTCCTGCCAGTATTGTTGTTTTAAGTTGGAGTTTTTAGCCAATTAGTATTCAGCTAACTTGTGCTAACAATCTGCCTGCTCCCGGAGGCGCTAGGGCATTCACTTCAACAGTAAAAGGCTTCTGCACAAGCGCAGATGGATATGTGAGCAGCCCGTATACTTAATAAACAGCTGTAATAGCCAATCGAGTCATTTAGATTGCCATCTAGAGGCCTCACATTGAACATGACGTGAGTGGATGCTCAATGCACTGAGGCGGTGCTATGCCAAGCAACCAAAGTTTTAGCTAAACTATCCCAGGAAGGGTAATCTGTTTTGTTCACCACTTACAATCAATGAACTATGAGTAGCCATTTTTCTGGCTCGAATACCGGGAGCGTGAGCTGGTCTTTGCCATTTTTCTGGCTGGGTGAACAGGGGCGCTAACCCTGGTAAACAGTTCTGCTGGGAATGCCTTTTGTTTGCAAAGGATCGATTTGGTGTTTGGAGCTACACTGGATTTGCAAACTTCAATTGTTCAACCAAGGCAGCAACGAGACACCAAAGCACGGCTGGACACACGCACTACGGTGCTTTTAAAAACATATGGGGACACCCGAGTGGATATACAGTATTGTACATCTCAGTTTGAAGGGAAAGAGAGCTCCTCAATGCGGTACGGTGCTTTAAAAACTTTTGGGGACACTCGAGTGGATACACTGTACTGTCCATCTCAGTGCAAAGAGAAAGAAAGCATAAAGAGGTCATGAAAAATCGGGAGATAAAAGATTGATCGATTGTGACCGCCTTTTGTTTTGGTGGGTTCAAGCATTTTCTTTATTTATTGATTCATTTTTAATATGTTTGGGCTATTTTATTTTGTTCATATTCAATTAATAGTAAAGAAATAAAACTATGTTCTTAAATTAAACTGCAATTTGTAATTTGGACTTTATATAATTTCATGGATATTTATTTTAAATTATTATGAATTATTCTAAGTTCGACAGCATCACATATAACGACAAGTTTTAATTACTGATGCGAGTTTATTGAGGTTTAAATGCTCTGGAAAATAGCATGTGTAACCTAGTAATGCATGCGTGTGCGCATGAGGGATATTTATTCGAGAGTCTGACATCACTGAAGGTGTATGTGTGAAAGTAACAGACCGCCATTGCAAAATTGTATATGCATATTAAAAATTGGTATCAAAATAGTATGGTACTACTTAAATATACACATATAACAATAAAATAAGATAATAAATAAAAAATATAGAAATTATTTATTTAACTTTGAGCGACGTGACGAGCTTGTTATTGCCATAATCCATAGTGGGTAGCCTAGCTTAGCCTTGGCTATTTTAGCCTTCTTCGTATTTCTTGATTATGTCCAACTTCGTTTCCATATAAATCATCTTCTTAGTTCTCTCAAATATCACTAACAATCTTGGGACCCATGGCTACTTTGACGCTACTTTTAGGACGCGAGGTAGGACGCGAGCACTTGACTGAGCAAAACTGTGGGTCAAATCATTGAGCAACCAACAAACTTTTCTCTGTCCAAATAAAAGAAGTCATCTGTCTGGGAGGTGTTTTGGCTTTCGAAACGAGCAAGCGAGACTGACAGACTTGTTTAAAAATGAAATAGACCCTCATCCACATGAAATGATAGAATTTACATCGAATTCACAGTAGTTGAATGATTGATTCGAAATAAACTACTGTGACTCAATAGTAGTTCATTTCAAATGTCATCTTTCAAAATATTGTGAATTTAGTTTTAAAAAAACTTTATATAATCTAGAAAAAATGCTATTTTCCCAAAAATATTTTAAAATATATATTTTAGAACTGTATTTAACACTGTGATATTTTTGCTCAAGGTTATCATAACGTCAGATTCTGATATCGTGCCATGCCTACTCACATGCATTCAAAATAAATAAATAAATAATGTTACTATTGTGACTGATAACTCTCCCAATATGCTTAGAGATGAACAAACTGGCACACGATTCTTACTTTGCATATACAATTTAGCTGCTCACTTAAAAAAGTTTATTTTCATCTTTTGTTTGTCATAAATGTACTGAGAAATATTATTTTTCATTTGGCCAACAGTTTTTCACATAATAGTTTGGTACAGCAATTTCCTTGGAAATGACAATGTATCTTGTTCTACCTTTTTTTAAATGTTTAATCTTACTATAATAGCTATACAGGTACAATTTAAACCGAGCTTCAAAGAGCAGCAGTTGTCCATGTTATTTTTTGGGAAAAAGGCATGTTCCTTACAAATCAAAATTTAGTAAATGTACAAAAAAAAAAAAATTGGAATCGAATCATGACACAGTCAAAGATTCCCACCCTTAGTTTTTGGAAATCAAAATATTAATCATTGTCCATTTACTCTTACTCAGCAAAACTTGACGAGTTACCAACATTTTTTTTTAAGCCCGAGAAAAGGAACAAATGTTGACATGTTGAAGCTTAGTGGACTTTTCTACCAAAATTGGACCATTATATCAGTGGTCTCAATATGAAGATGATGCAAGTTCATTCTATTATTTTAATAAATTTTACTGTTATTATGTGTTGTTGCTTTTTGCTCACATCTTGTAAATACAGTTTGAACGTTAAATTTCGTTCTTTTTACTGCACGATTTTTGGGACGCTATAAACATTTCTGTTGGGACCCAAAGTTCTTTAGTATTGCAAGTCCTGGGGATCCAACACTTTTCAGTGGTAAAATGAGCACTGTGGATGTATTAATTACTATAAATGTTAATTAGCCAGTTGGAGTTGCCAACAAAGAAAAACGCGTGTCAAGACAGCACAAATAATAATCACTCCTACCTCTTATGAATCCCCTCGAAAAACCTCTATTCACAACAACAGTTCAGAGTGAATTATGTACTATAACATTGATTGGCCGGCTGTGTGCTCCCAAACACACTTTTTCACCACTTGGACATTTTCTACTGTAAAACCTTGTTACTAATTTGTGCTGTTTGTGCTGTTTATTCGGCTATCTCAGTGCAATATAAACATTTCAATATAATATAATATAAACAATATAAACAAATGTTTATATTGCACTGAGATACCCTCCTACCTGTGATAAACCAAGTAAATCTAACCCTTACTATCTGTTATCTGCTCAGGCATGGACTGTGGTGAGAGGACAAAAAAAAACCTCACAATAGGACAAAGCTTTACCTTTACGTCATTTTGAAACGAGTGAGGCCGACCAATAGCACACCAGCATCTCTGTGAGGAGACGCAGACCAAAAGCAGACCAGCATTGTAGTCACGCGTTGCATGGAGACCGTTAGACCACAACAGAAAATAAGTGCAATTACCTAAAAAACGCCTGCAGATAGAGACACAACAACACAAATACAGCCAACCCTATAGGGTCATGACAGCTGTTTTTGTCGCAAAGCGGGGAAAATACCATAAAGAGGGGATGAAAAAACTTAGTATTCAAAGTAGTATTATGAAAAAAAAAACGTAAGTCAGGGACACTGTAACTCGGGGGTCCACTGTAGTTTTTTTTTATGGGAAAAAAAACAAAACAAGAAGCACTGACACTGCGAAAGGTGAAGCGCTAACTGTACTGTATATAACTATAATACTACAAGAAAACAAATCTCATGATGACAGAATAATGGGCATTTTCTGAATTGCATCAATACACATCAGCTGACCTGTATGTGTTGCAATGTTTTTTTCTTGATTGATTGTTTATCCTCAGATCTATGGTCTGCCATAGACATCAGCTGGTCTATATAGTTGAAGATCTCCCCCTTAACATATAGAAAGAGAAGCATTTTCACTTTAACAACAAATAGGACTCAGCTTCATTGTTATTCAATCATTATTTTTGAACACAAGACAACAAATCTAAAACGACACTTGGGAAGATAATGACATCTTAAAAAAAGAACAAAAAAACAAAACAAAACAGCCAGTTTGATTTTCAAGAATGATGGATGGACGGGCGGACAAGACATAAACAGACACACAGACCAGACCCGACCTGGACCAACCGATCGATCGATAGATAAATGCACTTTTTTTCCAAAATGAAGTCCAAAAATACGATGACACACTTTTTTTTTCCCCAAAATGAAGGCCAAAAATGTGTTTTATAAATGCTAACTTAAAGACTAGATTTTTTTTTTAATTCGACACCATCCGAGGGAGCTTGATCTGTCAGTCACATAATCCGAGTTTTGATGCATAGATTTGTATTTTTATACTGCCCGTAATAAGCGAGTAGACTGAGCCAACGTCCGAATCCTTGTTCACACACAGGAATATTACTTATATGGAGAGGATCATGTAAAGGGTATAATGTCTCTAGCTAATTCAATGAAGAGTGGTATTCCACTTGACTCATGTATTTAATGGTGGTATTTTGCCATAAATACCCGAAGTTGCACACTATCCATGTTCCATTAAGTTTATGATTGATAAGTTTATGATTGATAAACTTAATGGAACATGGATAGTGTGCAACTTCGGGTATTTATGGCAAAATGAACCAGAGCTGGGTCAAAAGGAAAAGTTAAAAAAAACTGTGCATCCAATGCTACACTGTTGCTGCGTTCACTGACCTCTCACAATGTGGGTAATTTGAAAAACACTTAACCTGCAACAATTATGTAATTTACGGATATGAACACCAGAAAATATGAAGGATATGAAAATAAAAGAATGTAGGGACATTTTTTTCCGTTTTTTTTACATTGTTGCCAAACTGTTGGTGCGTTTCATCCATGGTAATGCAGAAAATACCAAAATTTGACCCTAAAATTAAGTGTGCGTCCTATACACAAGTGTGTCCTATATTTGGGCAATTACAGTAATTCCTATATCAAGGTAACATTGTACATCAAGAGATGGTTCAAGACGCCTACAAAAATCTCTACACCCCTAGTGTGCATGTCTTTTAACAAAATGTGGTTTGTGTTTTCAAAAATAAAAATGGAGAAATCCCTGTCGTAATTCAAAGAAAAATGACTGCCCGAATAAGCCAGTCACAACTGCCAATGAAAACTTTACTTTCGGCAATCGAGTCACACATTAAGAATGAAAATAATTAAAAACTATAAAACATGCAATATAAAAGAAAAACCCACAGACGAAACATTATCAAGCAGTAAAAAATATTGAGAGAAACTTATGATGGGGCACCTTTTATAGCTATATCAAACAACAGCTGAGTGCACTCAGACAAAGGAGAGACGAAAGCAAGCTTTTGGATCCTCTTGCCTTTTGTAAGAAAATTGGCAAGCGAAAAGCCAAAAGAGTACAGCGTCAATACTTGATTTCGAGACAACAGTAAAGCGCCTGAGTAGGATTCAGAGCACAATGCGCTGAAAAAAAATATCCACACTGTTAAAAATCCGTGAAGCAGCGAACCCGTAAAAGATGAACCGCGATACAGCGAGGGATTACTGTACAGTGATCCCCCTACTTCGCGATTAATGGGGGCTGTCAAGTAGAGTATCAGTTCCTAGATTTCTATGTACGCTCCAATATAGCCGCAGTAACCATAAACAATCCTTTTTTTTTTTGGGTATTTTTTGCGTATTTTATTTCCTTTCTCCTATTATTTAACATTACATTATCCTTATTAACATTATTAACATTATTGTATATTCATTAAATAACTAATATTACTTAGTTTGATGAGAATTTGTTCTCAGGGCTGGTTATCTGCACCGAGACTCCGGTGAAACAGTACGCAAGTCATCACAATGAACTTCACATTTATTTTGGCTCATGTATGGTGTATCATGTAGTATCTGTTGAATAATAAATCATCAACAATCTTAAAGTCAGTAAACTAACATATAAACACTCAATCTATGAATTTATTGTATTTCTAGCCGACATTAGCGGGTTAGCAACAACTAACAACTATAAAGTGCAACCTCTACACAAACGAACACATAAACAGAATAAACACTCATCGCTTACTAAACATAGGCAGTAGCGTGCATTATCATGCGTGCGTAACATAAATGATAATAAACTATAAATATGAGCTTAAGTTGTCATTCACTACGTCACCGTAACGAGCCGAATGACACACAGAGAACGTAAAACAGGAAACGGAAATGCAAGGCGACCCAACAAATTAAAAGCTTGCATTTCAAAATAAGATTAAAAAAAGTCACAAACTCTAACGCTTGAAGAATTCTTAACATAGTTCTTAACTAATATTACTTCGTTATTTGATGAGTACAGTACTGTATAATGTACTATTTTTGCTTTTTCAATTTTTTTTTTACATTTTTGCACATTTTTTTAAATGATTTTTGATTTTGAAATATTTTTAATTTTTCCTGGAAAAAAAACGCAAAGTACTGAGACCGCGAAGTAGGAGGGATCACTGTATTTGCAAGTATTGTTGACAGTACATGTATGTTTAACTCAGTGTTTTCCACTTTTTCATTTATCAATATTTTTAATTCTGAGTACACGGGATCTTTTTTCAGACATAGACATTGTAAGTCCGAAACAGAAAAGGACATATCAATGTGTGGTCAAACAGCTATTTATGTAAATATTTAAAAAAAAAATGTTCAAAATGTTCAGCTAGACTCGGGTGTCATGGATGCAAGTTAAATAGATATATAAGGGAAGGGAAGTTTTTATGCATACCACTACATATTGGTATAGGAAAAAAAACATATGTATCAAGTGATGTTACCTTTCTCAGGGGATCTTTGAGGTAGCAGCCAATGATCTTGTCATATAGATGTTTCTTCTCATAAAGAAATTCCAATACTTGGAAGCTGGCATGGGAAGCAAAAGAAGTCAATACAGTTATTTGCAACTGAGGAGTAAATTAATTTGTTAAATTCAATTATTTCTGATAATTAAACAAGATTAAGCAACACATCAAATTGTTGTTTTATCCCTATTTACATTGTTGGTATTATGGGATTCCCTCAGTGAACTCAGAGCCAATTGCTTCAGAATTTTCTGAGCTGAACTGGCTGTATGGCCTTCCAATCTATTGAATGCATATGCTTGTGGTTTGAATGCAGAAAAAAGTTCAGATTAATGCTGTTACTGATTTCTTTTTTGCTTTTATTACCACTATTCTATTTTTTTACTTGATCTAATGTGTTCATTAGATCACATATGAAAAATATTTTATTTTAGTAGTCATGCTATTTGATCCAACTTTTGTTTTTGCTTTTTGACAGCTACTCACAACTTTGCTCTCTGTGCCAAAGCCAACAGCTTTTCTTCATCAAACTGGACCACACCTCCAACCTGGAGCAACTGCAGCAGAACCTTAAAACCAATTACAGTAAAATCTAATCATTACAGTGTCAGGGGAAAAAAGTTTCTGTGTACACTAAAAGGTACAGAATTACTCATGAAACAACAACAAAAAATAGCAATTTAATACTTTTTTTTCCAGCAGCAGCAGCAACAATGTAAAATAAATAAAACCAATAATTTTAAAAAAAGGAAATGGTTTGAATGTCACTATACAGTTACTTGAATTGAATTGAAATGAATTGTGGTGGCATGATGACAGATAGGTTAGCACATCTGCCTCAGATTCCAGAGGTCCCGGTGCGTGTTCAATTCCAGTTTGCCCTGGTCTGTGTGGACCATGTTATCCCCGTGCGTGTCTTCTGCAGGCACCCCAATCTCCTCCCACTTTCCAAAAACATGCATGGTAGGTATATCGGCCACTCCAAATTGCCCTTAGGTGTACTTGTGAGTGTGAATTGTTGTTTGTCACTATGTGCCCTGCGATTGACTGGCAACCAGTCCAGTCTACTGCCCAAAGTCGGCTGGGAGTGGCAGCAGCTAGCCACCTGAGTACGAATAAACAGCTATAGAAAATGGATGGATGGATGGATTAAATGAATCGTCTTTATTGTCAATGTACTAGTACAGTGGGCCTCCAGTTTACGAACCCCCTGTTTTAAAACTATTTTTGAACCTATTTGTTCTCACATATAGGAATCTACCACTTCTGTCTTTCTCAAGGTACCAGTTCAAAGTGCTCATGTGTTTTTGCCCAACTAGACAACTTAATGATAGCGGAAACTTTTGGCTAGCGAGCCAGATGTGGCTCTTTTGATGATCGCATCTGGCTTGCGCATAAAACAAAATATTCTCACTTGTTTTAATATATCGATCCTGTTCAGGGCTATAGGAGCAATTGTCCATTATTTTTAATTGGACAATACTGGCCTCTGTTGGCCGTTGCTGGGTAAACAGGTAAACGTCCCCTTTTGAGTCAGTCTGCTCGGTCATTAGCTCAAAGATAAAGCTTCGAAAAGAAGATGGCGAAAAGAAAAAAATATGACGAACATCGCACATTTCTAAATGAATTAGACCGAAGAATTCGCCTTTATGGAGAGAGCGGGTTCTGCAGTATGTCTAATTTGCAATGACAAAATTGCATTGATGAAACGGCCGAATGTAAAGCGGCACTTCGATACACGCCATGCCACCTTTGCATCAAAATACCAAGTGGGAGACAGCAGAAAGAAAGCGTGCCAAGAGCTACTGAGCAGAGTGCAAGCCAGTCAGCAGCAACTCTGCATATGGACCTGGCAAGGTGACTTCAATTTCGCTAGCTTTGCTGGGTCTTTAGCAATAGAAGGGAACGGAAAACCATTCACAGATGGCAAGTATGCTAAAACATTCATGCAGCATGGAGCCAATGAAATTTTTGATGAACAAAGACAAGATGTTCAAACGGATACATACTCACCATTGTCAGCAAGAACTGTTCATGATCGTACCATCAAGATGGCAAACGAAGTGGAGGAAACGCAAGTGAAGGACATAAATGCAACACCATTCTTTTCTCTGGCTTTGGATGAGTCAACAGACGTGAGCCATTTGTCTCAGTTCAGCGTGATTGCAAGATATGATGTTGATGATACACTGCGCGAAGAAAGTCTTGCTGCCCTGCCAGTAAAAGAATCCACAAGAGGTGAGGATTTTTTCAAGTCTTTCATGGGGTTTGCTCAAGAAAAAAAATCTACCAATGGATAAACTTCTCTCAGTGTGTACTGATGGTGCTCCGTGTATGGTGAGGAAAAAACAAAGGATTTGTGGTGCTTCTTTGTGAACATGAAAATAGACCCATCCTAAGCTTCCATTGCATGGCTCGGTCGTAGAGCCGCCGTCTCCCAGCCGGAAGGCCGTGGGTTTGATCCTCCGACCATCAAGAAAATGCCTAAGTGTCCTTGAGCAAAACACTCAAGCCCCAGTTTCTCCTGATGCTGCGTCATCAGTAGGTAAATGACTAGTGTAAAGCGCTTTGAGTACCTAAGGTAGAAAAGCACTATATAAGTGAAAGATCATTTACCATTTATTGTTGCCCAAGCCTTAAATGATCGCCAGTTTAAAACACCGCTGAATGATGTTGGAAATAACTATCCTGGTATACTTTTGCACAGCAACATCCGTTGGTTGACGAGAAGAAAGGTGTTTTGCCATTTTGCAGCTTGCCTGAACGAAATCTGGACTTTCTTTAAAATGAAAGGCATCGAGCACCCTGAGCTAGCCGAAAGTGAGTGTCTCCTTAAGTTTTACTATCTCGTAGATATGACTGAACATCTGAACCAGCTCAATGTGAAAATGCAAGGCATTGAAAATAGTGTTATCCCGCATTGGAAATACAGTGTTATCCCTTCAACAAGCTGTTTGCTTTTCAAAACAAGCTAGAGATCCTCATTATGGACCTTGAAACAGGTCGTTTACTACATTTTGAAAAACTGAGCCAGTTTAAAAATGCATGCATAGCAAGTGAGCCTATTCAAAACTTGAATTTCCTCCAGCTAGCTGGATTCACATCCAGTCTCCTGCAGTCCTTCAAAGCACGCTTTGGAGAATTTCGTGACCACACTCGTCTTTTTAAGTTCATCACCCATATAAACGTGTGTTTACCGAACACCAAACACAGCCGACCTGAGTTACATTCCAGGTGTCTCCATCAGAGATTTTGAAGTAGAAGTGGCTGACCTGAAGGCCTCAGACATGTGGGTGAACAAGTTCAAGTCTGAATGAAGATTTGGAAAGAATCACATGACAGAAAACAGAGCTGGCAAGCAAGCACATGTGGACAGAAATGAAAAAACTTCAACCTGAAGACCAGCTGATTCTCAAAACTTGGAAGGCGCTTCCTGTCACATACCACACACTGCAGCGTCTTGAGTATTGCTGTATTGACCATGTTTGGCTCTACATATGCATGTGAGCAGTCATTCTCACATCAAGTCCAATCTAAGATCACGTTTAACGGATGAAAGTCTCAATGCTTGTATGAAGCTTAACCTCACCACATACCAACCAAAACTACAAAGACATCAGCAAATCCATTCAGCACCAGATGTCACATTAATAGTGAGTATTGTCACATTTTGGTTGGGTTTGTTGCTTTCCTTAGTTCATGTCTGCCTTTCCTCTCCGTGTCTCATTAGTTAACCTGCTTCCACCGCCTCTCGTCTTCCTCCAGGTGTTTCGCGTTGTCTAGATTATTTTTTTGCGTCTATTTGAAGTCCCTGTCTGCATCAGACCAGTTGCCGGGTCATTGTGTTTGCACGAGCCGTGCTGCACTATTCCTCGTAGAAATTCCCCCTCGAGCCACGTACTCCCATGTCTCCCGGTCGCTGTTCCCCGTAAGTTTATATTTGCTTCTTGTTCTTTTGCTACTTTGTCCATTTTTTGCCATTGTTGTTCCTGACTTACTTTTTCTATTAAGCAATTTACTTTTGAGTCATCCACTCTGCGCTACTGCACTTTATTGGTTCACCTCTCCCACGTCCTGCACCCTCCTCACGTCATCATGCCCAGACATGATAAGTATCATAAAGTTATTTAAAAGAATATGTTCAGAGGCTTATTGTACTGACATTTAGTTGAATTTACTTTTGAAATATATTGTATGGCTCTTACTGATCTGAAAGTTTGGTCATCAGTCTGTTGGGTAATTTGGCATTGAATGCTGAAGGCACTTTTCTGCCATGACATTATCTGTGCAGCTCTTTATGTAGTAAAGTAGTGATGTGTATTTCCTAAGAATCTTGATATAAAAATGTTCCACTCTGTTGACTCAAAACAGTCCTGAAGCTGTTCAGAAGCACCGTCAGGATATCTTTTCACAGATCTGGCAGCGATAGGAGAACTTTTCAGGAGAGGAGTGTATGTCAATATTACGAGCAAGGTCATGTGGTCTGATTTACCCATTTGCGGGAAATATTTGACCCTAACCTTGTGTTGATTTTTGAGTAGACCTTGTCCTATATATTGGCTTCGCTGGCAGAACATATAACACTCTGATGAAGTTTGGGGTGTACCCAAACTTTAAACTACCTTTAAATCCGTATTTCTGATAATCCCTTGGCAATGATGTGAACAGCCTCTGGATATAAACTCTACCAGCTGTTGATGTCATTTAGAAATCAGAATGTATGTTTTTAAGACGCAGTGACAGTTATAAAAACAGTGAACTCACAGGAGTAGTAGAAAGGCCTACATTTATCAGTGACATACTCCAGATCTGGTGATAGTACAGTATTAGTGTCCATGAACAAGCAGTTTTTGAGATAAATTCAGAGTCTGTCTTTGGGCAGCAGATAGGGTACACCATGAACTGGTTGCCAGCCACTTGAAGGACACAAATACACCTTCCCAATCCCACCTTTAGGGATTGTGGGAGGAAACTGAAGTACCCTGAGAGGGCCCATGCGGGCATAGCGAGAACATGCAGGCTCCACGCAGGAGGGCTGGAGCCGGAGGCAAACCGGAAGCCTCAGGGCTGCAGGGCATGCATGCTGATCACTCTGCCACGAAACCGCTCTAGTATTAGAATGCCATCTAGCTCACAACACTTGGTGGCCAGGCCTGCACCCATGGGGCCCGGTTGGCCACAGACTAAAAAGGCAACATGGATAACCCCTTCCCATCACCTTACAACCTGTTGGGGGGCTATAGGGCTCCGGTGCTTTGTGAAATATGCGGCAACCAAAGGCACTGACCTTGGCAGTACGATCCTGGGAGACACCTGGAAGTGGGACTCGCTGGCGAGCATTTGGTAGCCTTTTGGGCCTGGCCGGGCATAGCCTGAAAAGGCAACATGGGTCTCCCCTTCCCATCTGCTCAACACCTTCGAGAGGGACCATTGGTGTCCGGTGCGGTGTGAGCTTGACGACAAGCAAAAGCAAGTCTCATGGCAATCCATTCCTCAGCAACAAGAGCTCGCTCTAAGGACATGGAACGTCACCTCTCCGACAAGGAAGGAGTCTGAGATGGTGTGCATAGCAGAAATGTTCCTAAATATAGTCAGACTCGCCTCCAGATACAATTTGGGTTCTGGTACCAGTATTCAGGGGTTGGACTCTCAGATCCTGCCCCAAAGCCTTCAAGTATTCTGGGGTTTTGTTCATGAGTGAGGGTAGAATGAAACGGAAAATCGACCAGCAGATCGATGCAGCGTCTGCTGTGAAGTCAAAGTCAATTTTATTGTCAATTTCTTCACGTGTTTAACGTACAAAGGAATTGAAATCGTGTTTCTCACTATCCTCTGCGTTTTACATGTACAATAACAAAGTGCAGGTGCGCAAGACGAGACAATCCTAAAACTAGATTCTTATCAATAGTAACGTGCAGTATGTTAGATTACTTTGCCTAAGGCCTTCAAGTATTCTGGGGTCTTGTTCATGAATGAGGGTAGAATGAAGCGAGAAATCAACAAGCGGATCGATGCAGTGTCTGCTGTGAAGTCAAAGTCAATTTTATTGTCAATTTCTTTACATGTGCTTAACATACAAAGGAATCAAAATTGTGTTTCTCACTATCCTCTGCGTTTTACATGTACAATAACAAAGTGCAGGTGCGCAAAACGAGACAATCCTAAAACTAGATTCTTATCAATAGTAACGTGCAGTATGTTAGGCTACTTTGTCTAGTGTTGCTAAACTAAAAACTAGAACTAAAAACTAAAAACAAAAACCAGGTATGGCAAGAGTACCCCAAGACAAGACATAGGTAGCAGCGTATGACAAGACAATCCAACAGTACGAGACAAAGCAAGACAACTCTGATTGTGGTTGTCCCAGCTGTGTGCATTTGAGGTAGTTGTTATAGTTCTAAGTGTAATCACTAGTGCAATAGAAGTATAATTATTAATAAATATGGCAGCAGCAAGTCTGTACAAATTTTGCGAGAGAACAAAGTGTGAGTTGGGGGGGGGGGGTCCAATGACCTAAACTTCGCTGCCAGCTAGGTGTTTCTTCTGTCTGGGGCTGAATGTGGGAGGGGGGAGGGGAAAGAGAGAGTTCAGCAGTTTCACGGGTGGGAAGGGGGGAGAGTTCAGCAGTCTCACGGTCTGGTGGATAAAGCTGTTCGTGAGTCTCCTGGTGCGGGAGCGGAGGCTCCTGTACCTCTTTCCGGAGGGCAGGAGGCTGAACAGACTGTGTGCAGGGTGACTTGTATCGATGACAATTGTGATGGCTTTACGGCTGAGGTGGGTGGTGCACAGGTCTTGCAGGGAGGGGAGTGGAGCACCAATAATCCTCTCAACTGTCCTCACGATGCGTTGTAGAGCCTTCCTGTTATAGTCAGTGCAGCTCCCGCCCCACACGATGATGCAAATGGTGAGGTTGCTTTCGATTGTTCCTCTGGGGAATGTGGTCATGATGGGTGGCGACGCACTTGCCCGCTTCAGTTTGCGCACAAAGTAGAGACGCCGCTGTGCTTTCTTGGCCAGAGATGCAGTGTTGGTGGTTCAGGAGAGGTCATCGCTGATATGCACCCCCAGGAACTTGATGCTGCTCACCCTCTCCACTGGTCAGTGGGGGGTGTTGGGTGTGGCCTCTCTGGAAGCTGACAACCATCTCTTTGGTCTTGCTGATGTTTAGCAGGAGGTTGTTGTCTTTGCACCATCTGGTTAGAAGCTCCACTTCTTTCCTGTAGTAGGTCTCGTCGCCGTTGGAGATGAGGCCCAGCAGTGTTGTGTCGTCAGCAAAATTAATGAGGTGGTTGGAGCGGTGGGTTGC
Source organism: Hippichthys cyanospilos (assembly GCF_059441005.1). Lineage (NCBI taxonomy): Eukaryota > Metazoa > Chordata > Actinopteri > Syngnathiformes > Syngnathidae > Hippichthys > Hippichthys cyanospilos. The sequence goes on from NC_142376.1 coordinate 22,385,722, forward strand.
TGTGCAGTCGTGTGTCAAAAGGGTGAAGGGGAGGGGGCTGAGCACACAGCCTTGTGGGGACCCCGTGCTAAGGGGGATCCTGCCTGAGATGTTGTTGCCAACACGCACCACCTGAGGCCTCTGGCTGAGGAAATCCAGCAGCCAATTGCAGAGTGAGGTGGTGAGGCCCAGTTTGTCCAGCTTGCAGGTGAGTTGTTGTGGTATTATTGTGTTGAACGTTGAGCCGAAGTCTATGAACAGAATTCTCACATATGAGTCTTTCTTGTCCAGGTGGGTGAGTACCGGGTGGAAGACAGAGCAGATTGCATCATCTGTGGATTGCTTTGCCCTGTAAGCGAACTGGTACGGCAGGATAGATTTCATTTGTGACAGGACTAGTCGTTCAAAGCACTTCATTATGATGGGTGTCAGTGCCACCGGACGATAGTCGTTGAAGCAGGATGGGGAGGATTTCTTTGGCACAGGTATGATGGTGGCAGCTTTGAAGCCTGGATGGCACAATGGCTCGCCTCAGGGAGGTGTTAAAGATGTCTGTAAAAACATCTTTCAGCTCCTCTGCACAGTCTTTCAGCACCCTGCCAGGGATGGTGTTTGGACCTGCTGCTTTCTGGGTGTTGATAGATGAGAGTGTCCTCCTCACGCTGGCAGCAGACAGGCACAGAGGCTGATGTTTTCTATGGGCAGGTGGTGTTCTGTTCCTCAAAGCGTGCAAAGAAACTGTTTAAGCTGTTGAGCAGAGTGATGTCGCTCTCACAGCTTTGTGGTTCAGAGTTGTAATCTGTGATAGCCTGAATGCCCTGCCATTATTCGTGTATTCTTGTTTGGCTTTCCTGATGCCACGGGACAGGTTGGCTCTCGCTGTTCTCAGGGCTGATTTATTCCCAGCGTTGAAGGCCTTGTCTCTGGCCCTCAACAGCCTGTGGATGTCTCCTGTTAGCCATGCCTTCTGGTTGGCCCGTGTGGTGATCCTCTTGATGTGGGTCACGTCGTCCATGCATTTGGTGATGTAGGAGGTCACTGTGTCTGTGTACTCCTCGATATCTGTGATGCCGTTGTAGGTGGCTGCTTCCTTAAAAATTTCCCAGTCTGTTGACTCAAAGCAGTCCTGTAGGACTGAGGTCGCCTCCTGTGACCACACCCTTACTTCTTTCAGTGCAGGTTTGATGACTTTCACTCTTGGGCTGTATGCAGGCATTAGCATAATAGTGAAGTGGTCAGAGGCATGTGGGGGAGGGGGTGGCTTTGTACGCTCCTTTGTGCTGAGTGTAAACACAGTCCAAAATGTTATGGCCTCTAGTTGCAAAATGGATTTGTTGATAAAACATGGGAAGAACAGTTTTGAGATCACCATTGTTGAAATCTCCAGCGAGGATGATGAAGCCGCCTGGTTGTGCTTTTTGTTGTTCACTGGTAGCCTGCTACATTTCGTTCAGCGCCACACTTCTGTTGCTGTTGTTAGTTGGGGGGGGATATAAGTACCAACCAGGAGGATTGAACTTATCGCCCTTGGCAAGTAGAAGGGGCGACACTTCACAATCATGAATTCCGCCAGGTGTGAGCAGTGTTTGTATACTACAGTGGCATCCCGGCACCACGCTTTGCAGATGTAAACACACACGCCGCCACTCTGCGCCTTCCCCCCCTCTGCGAGAGCCCTGTCGGATCTGTAGCATGTTAGCTGCTCTAGTTGTATAGCGGAGTCCGGAATGTTACTATTTAGCCATATTTTAGTGAAAACTAACAAACAACAGTCACTCACTTTTCGGCTTGCTGATCTCAGAAGTCGGATATCGTCCATTTTGTTGTCCAGTGATCGAACGTTCGCCAAAAGGATAGATGGTATGGCCGGGCGAGTTGGGTTAGCCTCTAGCCTAGCTCGGATACCTCCGCGCTTGCACCGCTTCCTCGTCCTAGCGCACCACTTCCGGCGGGTTGCAGGCGGGACAGGTGAGTCCGGTGAACTAGCAGGCCAGCGTAGCAGCCTCAGTTCCCTTAGCGAGTTCTCCAGTTCCGTGTTAAAAGCTTGGCAAATCATGCTTCTCCTGATGTGTATGAAGCCCATCGACTGTACACGTATTGTGGCGTAAACTGACCGGAAAAACTTTCAGACAAACACTTGTTTGACGAACAAAACAACGCATTGTCGGGAGAGCAAGTGGCCGCTGCGTCTACACGCACCGGCATCTTGGGGGAAAAAAATGGTGTGTCAAGGATCAGTGCGGCGTCTCCTGTGATGTGAACAGGCAACTAGTGTGTCTTGGTGAAGAAGCTAAGCCCAAATGCAAAGCTCTCTACTTACCCACCCCTCATCATTATTTTAATAAATTACTGCACAAGTTTGAGAATGCCTCAGTAAGGCCCCCTACATTTTTTAAGAAAGCAGCCGCAGTTATGTTTCACGTAGACCTAGATATATTGGTAAGCACTTGTAGCACTTTGAGACCAACAAAATTTTTTAACCATATATAGGACATAGAGACGATGCGCTATGATTTTTTGAAAATCCATTTTTTCAGGCACTTTTGGATATTTACATAGATCATACCATCTTGGGACCTGGAAAAACAACTAGATAAAAAAAAAATCTTGACTTTTTTTTTTTTTTTTTAAGTACAGTGGGCCCCCGGTTTCCAAACCCCATGTTTTACGTATTTTTCATCTTACGACGTGGACCGCGGCGTTTTTTTTGTCCCCCTCTTACGCACAAACCTTTCGTCTTACGAACCATCCAACATGCCGGTCGGTGTGTACGCACTATTTTTATCGCTTGAGTGCATCAACAAAAACAACTTTTCTCGCGTGTCACGGAAATGCCGATATGCTATTGGTCGATTAAGGTCACAGTCACGGTCTCAGTCACAAAGATGCGGATATGCTATTGGCCGGCGTCACAGCAATCACAGAAATGAAGATATGCTATTGGCCGAACGCCCTCATCTAGCCTGATGGCATGAGCTGGTCGATGTGTTTGCAAACTTTATCTGTTAGACGTGGCTTCTAAAATTGCAAGTGGCGGTAAAGGAAGACGTAAGAGGATGATGACAATAGAAACGAAGCAGGAGATAATAAAAAAATACGGAGGCGCATGCATAGTTAACCTTGCTAGTGAGTATGGCCGTAACCGCTCGGCGATCGGTATAATTCTCAATAACAAGGAAGCTATGAAAGCAAGCAAGTCTTCTAAGGGCAAGACTTTCCTTGCCCGGGGACGGACCTCGGTCAACAACAAAATGGAGAGTCTTCTTGTATTATATTAAAGAGAAGGATATCGCTGGTGATATGTTCTCGTTTAAGAAAAGTTATCGTTTAAGAAAAAAATAATCTAAATTCTGCGGGTTCATCTCTGCTCCCCTCCGCCTCCACCCAACACCAGCTCAAGTCACCTCGCCCCAAAGGTAAATGTCATTTTTCCTTTGTATATTTATGTTATTGGATAGATAGTAGATTATGTTACTAATTTTTAATATGTGTATAAAGTCGTGATGTTTTTACCTAAGGTTTTTGCATGTGTTGCACACATTCACTAATTAACATAGGTTTGGATTGCCTGTCATACGGCCAATTCGAGTTACGAGCCTAGCCGCTGAACGGATTAAGTTCGTCACACGGGGGCCCACTGTACTATATCAGACATGTCCAAGCCCAGTCCTTGAGGGCTGGTATCCTGCATGTTTTCCAAGATTCTTTCCCCAATACACCTGATTCAAAGAATCAGCTCACCAGCCAGCTCAACAGAAGCCGGATAACAATCCTGATAATTTTTATCAGCTGTGGAGGGCAAATCGGAATTGTCACTTCAGACTGCACTGTGTGAACCTATCCTGAGTTGTAAATATCTAATTGGATATGTACAGGTATGATTATTTGAAACCTTTTTATTGCCCTTTTACTATTATTTAACGTCTTCTGTCTTCAAAGAAATAGTGCAAACACTTGACATTGATGGCTTTTAAATTCAAATTGTATGGCAAACCTGTTGTCGTTCAGTATGTCGAGAGGCATCATCTGATCTGCAGAGGAAATCCAAGACCTAAGCAGCATACAGTAAAGATGAATTATGTTTGTTGGTTTTGTATCCCGGATAAAGCGGAAGAAAATGGATGGATGGACAGATGGGTTTTGCACATTGACAATACATAATCTTCTACAAAAAAGTAGTTACAGAATAAAATCGGGCATGTGTATGATTAACAAATCTTTGTAGTTCATCCAACTTCAGTGATTTTTTTTTTTTTTTTTTTTTACTAATTGTATTTTAATTTTGATTAATTGCAGTAGTCCTCCCTTCCATTTTATTATCTATAATGCATAAAATTGAAACCGAGGGCTTACCTGGTCAAATAGTTTTCTGTTGACAAAAAGTGTATTGTCCGGTTTAGACAGCTGCCGAGCCAAAAATGTGAAGAGCCCGCCCACCTGACATGGTGTAAAGTCTGGGTTGTCCACCATCACCTATGTAGATAACAAGAAAAAAAAGATGAAGAAAAATTATATCCTTTCAAAACAACAAAATGCAGTAATGTCAAACCAACAATGATTAACCTTTCCTGAACTACACTGTAAAGGATCACGTTTACACAACTAAAATGAGGCAATTATTACAAGCAATCTTATGAATAAAATGTCACTAAGTATTGAGTAAGTACTACAGTGGACCCCTGGTTACAGCGTCCCTGGCTTAGGTTTTTTTATGTTGCTTTAAAAGTCTTTCCCTTACTTTGCAATAAAAACAACTGTCATGACCCTAGGGGGTTGGCTTTATTTGTGTTGTTTTGTCTCCATCTGCAGGCATTTTTAGGTAGTTGCACTTATTTTCTGTTGCCATCACTGCCTCCCTGCCACACGTCACTACAACGCTGGTCTTCTATTGGTCCGTGTCTCCTCACAAAGATGCTGGTCTGCTATTGGTCGGCCTCACTCGTTTCAAAATGGTGGAATGGTAAAGCTTTGTTTGTAAAGCTTTGTTCTATCACCGTCTTCATAATGCATTTTACTGCTTAGTTCAAACTTGAATGGGTTATGTCACGCACCATGCCTAATCTGTGTTTTGCTGTGTGATTGACAGGACCAGTCTGAACATGAGTGGAGGAGGCGGAGCCATCGGGTGCACATCTCCACCGCATCAGCCACCCACTATATGAGGTTGGCCAAAACCTCAGGAGGATGCCGGGCTATTGCATATTGCGATGACTGCAGCTACCCGCAAAAACCTCGTTAAATTCGCGTCAAGAGTATTCCTGGTCTTCCATTTTTGGCTTCCTCGCTTGTGGTCCAAGTTTCTTGGCTCTGTGCCTCTCCTCCCGCTAACGTTTAGTGTCCGTGTAACCCAACGGCATCCTCCTATCCGATCCGTCTCCTCCACTCGGGGAAAGTCCATTTATTCTTCAACTAACTGTCCACACTATTTTCATTGAGTTGCTTTTGGTTGTACTTTCTAACTGCTCCCTCAGTTTTTGTACTAATACTTGGTTCGCGTGTTACGTGCTCCCTTTGTTTGTAATAAATCATTCTCGTTCTATCTACCTGCGTCCTGTCTGCTTGGGGTCCACCACTTATTAAACTCAGAACCTCGCCACCTCCTGTGACAGGTTAGCCATGGGTCCCAAGATTGCTAGTGATGTTTAAGAGAGAAGTTAAGAAGACTATTTTTATGGAAACTAAGCTAGACATAATGAAAAAATACGAAGCAAGCCTAGCCTAGGCTACCCTTATTATGGAATATGGGCATAACAAGCGCCACTCAAAGGTAAATAAATACTGTATTTTTGATTTATGATGTTTTATGGTTGTATACATGTAAATTATACGTAGAAAATGAATGAATGGATGGATGGATGTTTTCTGTTCATAACTAACGCATATTATAGGGATATTTGTTAAGAGTCTCAATTTACTATTGAATTTATAATGCAGTGGTCCCTTGCTAATTTGCCCTTCTTCATTTTAGAATAGAGCATCCTCACACAATAATTCAACCACAGGTAAATTTAACACTTTTAGAAATGGTTATTGTGTTTATTGCAAAATTGACAAAACACATTATTTTCAAAAAGGGCACAATCATCTTGAGCTTCGTATGTAATTTTACCTGAAGTAAAATGTCAACTATCCTCTGCTGGTACTCAATGGCTTGTTTGTTGTTTTTTAAGTCTTCAAATGTCTAGAAAGAAGAAACAAATCAACAGTCTCATAAATAAACATCTGTGTGTAAACTTGAAGGATATGTTAGGCATTTTTTCTGTGACGTACTTTTGTCAAAGTATGACAAGGATCAAGAATGATCATACTTCATTCATTCAATTTCCCAATTTTAGGATGCATGTGCTCTGCCAGTAAATGGTCTTTTCAGCCTGGTACTGTTTCTGTGAATCGGTGGTAGGGACAATTGTTCTCGTCTATCAATACTTTTTCTTCCTATTGTCACTTATGTCATCTCGAGCTGGTTTTCTCATCTTGAGGAAATGTTCATTTGTATTGGCTATAATGACCAATATAAGGGCAATGTCATAGATGATTTTTATGAGTATTTTCACAATAGCCGACTGATTAGTACAGGGCTCTTCTCTCATAGTCCTCAAGGGCCAGTATCCTCGGTGTTTAGTTTGTTTACCTGTTGCAAGAGACCTTGTTGATTGTCTGATCATTTGAATCAGATCTGTTGCAACAGGGTGACATACTGTCTACATCCATTACGCCAGCCTCCGAGGACTCTGAGTGAAGATTCCTGTATTCAATACAGAGGTGGTACGTTCAAAGCTGAGCTGCGGCGTTCATGTGTGTAATCAATCATGATTCTCCTTTGTGGTTTTGCTCTCTGTACTCAGTACATTAAACCAACCAAGTTAACTGAAGGTACAGATTTTTCAGTAGTTGTGAAAATAAGAGTGAAATGTTGTACTTGTTATGCCTGTACTGTATATATTGCTTGGTTAACAGTTCAAGATATTACCCGCCTCTCACCCAATGTTAGGTGGGTCGGAATCCAGCAGGCCTACCCCCTAGTGAGAAAACGCAATGCAGAGGAAGGCTAACTCACCGCAAAGCCCCCTAAATGTTGTCTGAGTGCATAAATCATTTTGTGTTCATTTAAAATACTTATTTATTGAATAACCATACACGGGATCGACCAGTATCACTGTTCGCCATGTAAGAAACATGAGAAAAGAGTCAAAGTAAATGCATGCAGAAAAACTCACCATGGCAAGAACATTTAAAAATTCTCTAGTGTCAAAGTGCAGGAGTGTATGAATACGGGGGTAAGCTTCTGAGGAAGAGTCCGCAGTATGGAGATGAATCAGGTACTCAAATACCTGACAAAACAAACACAAAGCAAGTAAGCACTGTCTAGAGGCTGCATTAAACATGTTACTAAAACATTTTTTTTATTTTGTACGATGTTAAGAGTCTCAATTTACTATATATATATATATATATATATATATATATATATATATATATATATATATATATATATATGGACTATAAAGCGCACTGGTATATAAACCGCAGCAGCAAAATATGAGCAATACAAAACGGATAAGCCGCACTGGACTATAAACCGCAAGTAACATCAGATCTTTCCGGAAAAAGATGGTATAAGAAGTTTATGATTTTTTTTTTAATTATTTGTTTTTGTAATTGTCTGCCAAGAGCAACATCCTCTCTTTAACAGACTGAACATGCCTGCATGTTTAGTCCCAACATATTTATAGAAAATGGATGGATGGATGGATATCTGTTAGAACAGTGGTCCCCAACCTGTTGATCATCGCATTGATCGTCGGTCAACGCCTTAGATTTATATTGCGGACCGGGGGGGCTGGCTGCGGAGGGCTGGCTCCGGGGGTAACTACATTTCAACAGCTGTTAAGTGAAGCAAACGCTGCACATACCTGTTGTCCCAAGTTCTCTTTTCTGCCTTTCTACAAGCCAGGTGAGTGCTCTTGCTTGGCTCCGTTTTATATTCAAAGCTCAGCTGGCCGTGTTGGATCGCTCCCGGTGACCGCAAAGCGGCCGCCATGATTCATTCCTGCCTCCTGCGTGAGCCGTTGAATGTTCCCTAAGTTGATTGGCTGTCGCGACGCGAAACGCGGAAAAAGTAAAAAAGAAATAAATAATAAATTCACGCGAAAGGCCAAATTTCGCTTCTCGTGACCGCACACGGCCATTCACGGCGCTCCATTCGCGTCGCTCCATTCGCGCCCAGTCACGCGAACTCCATTGACTACAATACAAAACTTTCCGCTTTTTCGCCTCGTCTCGTTCGGTGTGCGCGTACCTTTAAACGAAATCATCTCCAAAACATTATTTCGGGTGCAGCCCACGCGGCCCGGTACCAGCTGATCCGCGGACCGGTTGAAAAAAACAAAAAATGCAGATAAACCGCACTGGACTACAAGCCGCAGGGCTCAAAACATGAGAAAAAAGTCGCGGCTTATAGTCCGAAAAATACGGTATACAGTAATCCCTCGCTGTATCGCGGTTCATCTTTCACGGGTTCACTGCTTCACGGATTTTTTACAGTGTGGATATTCTTTACAGCGCATTGTGCTCTGAATCCTGATTGGCTCAGGGGCTTTATTGTTGTCTCGAAATAAAATATTGATTCTGTACTATATTGGGTTTTCACTTGTCAATTTATTACAAAAGGCAAGAGGATCCAAAAGCTTGCTTTAGCCTGTGTCCGAGTGCGCTCAGCTCAGCACACACAGGTTGCAAACGTGCTAGTAAGCACATTGATTGACAGCTAAGTCTCTGGGAGCCGATCACGTGACTCATAGGCGTGCCGAGAGCAAACGCACACACTCAGTCTGTGTGCCTAAATAGAGTGCTACGGAGAAATGCACAGCTTTGGAAATCTAACTTTTACCTAGATTTATTTTGTAGTAAATTTAAATTTCAAGTGTATTGTTATGATATAAGAGGCTTCACTTTAATTCGATGTCTGGACGTATCCGTTTATAAAAATCTTCTTGCTCAGAAAAAGAAAGAGGTTTAAAACTACTCATAACAATGTGCGGGTTCAGGACAAAGAGGCATAGCTGGGACTGTAAAATACGCGAATGACAATATTTCCAACTTTGTACTACTATATTAAAATGATTGTCTTAAAAGAATTTGGGGCTTTAAAACAGGTTTTGATTTTTGGTTTTATTCTATAGTTTCGTACTGCATTGTAAAAAAAAAAAAATAAAATTTCACTTTGCTCGTGTTATTTTTGGAACGTAACCCCCGCGATAAACGAGGAATTACTCTAAAACACATTATACATACATTGAACAGAGGCAACACAGACTGAGGTTGGCCCTTTGAGAGTTGAAGTGCAAAGTGGGAATGGGCGAGGAGAGTGGAAGGGGTTGGGGTAGCTCCAAATTGCTGCTAGAGCTCAGGCAGTGAGCAGCGCTCTCTGCGCACAAATGCACTTTGCTATGTGTAGAAAAAGAAAAAGAAAGTTTGTGCTCAAAAAGCGACTGTTCAACCTCCACACTACGGTTAGGAGATCACTGAGCCTGGGAAAGATAGGTAGGGAGGGTTCTATCAAACACTTTTCATACACTTTATTTATGTGCGTACAATGTCTGTGGGGGGTCCTACTGAGCAGATTTCACTTCTTGCAGGGGTTTTCTGGTCCCCCTTTTTTTTATTTATTATTTTTTTTACTTCAAGCTTGCCCTTGACTGTGTTATTGTCGTCAGCAGTAGAGATTGCTCATTCAGATGGCACTTAAGAGGTAGAAATTTAGAGGTACCACTGTGACATGTGTGCCAGCTAAAGATACTAGTGCCAGTTCACTTTTCACCATTCCAATAGATATTAGTCCTTTGGATTTTGTGCTAACTCAGTTTTGGAATTTGCAAATTCCACTGCTGTTGTGAAAACATCCCAAAGGAGTCTTTTGTAGAGTGTCTGCATTCGTTGTGGCATTTTGCCCCAATGTTTCTGTGTCCTGAGTCTGCGCTACTTAATCTTGCATTTTCTACCTTCACATTCTTTCTCTGCAGAACCAACACTTTGTCAGTTCTGCAAACACTAGATCTCTTTGTTCTTCGACAGGAATGGCATCTGGCTAAATCTCGAGTCGAACAAGGATACAGGCACAAGATCTTGTTTTTTCTTTAACCCTAAGCCTCTTTTCTCTAAGTGCCTCTTGATCTTATTCCTCTTCTCAACAAGTATTTTCTGCGTCAGAGAGCTCTTGAGCTTGAGTTTTGTCTGGTGCTTGTTGTTGAGGAGGTCAGTAAGTATTGACATTATGATGGACTGCCCATATAGTGATGGCAATTACCACTCTGTAATGGCAGCTCGCAGGATCTCGTTTATTCTCCGAGTTTGAAGGACAAAGTCTTCTCATTAATTCGCTAATTGCCTGATACTGTTGCCAAAATAAAAAAAAAACATTTACGGCAACATATTATTATAAAACCAAATATGAAATCATAATGAAGTCTACAGTTGTCTGGGCATCTAATAACCAATGCTCCTTGACTAAATAGCTGATATTTCAGATACCTGAATCTTGACCTGAACTGCAAGGTCCTCAGGGATGTTTCCAAGAGGATATGCCCTTCCTGCAAGACAACAACTTGGGAGGGAGAGAAAACCAGACATGAATACAGTATGTTTATTTCTAAAAACTGCACTGTATGTTAATGTGTGCATGTGTGAGGATATGTGACATGCTTTCACAGAATAAGTCCTATGTCTCTGAAAACAAACATTAAGACATTCTAATTTTACACATAATTCTGTTTAAAAGTATATTTTATTAAATATATGGCCATGGAGGTAGCTCAAAACTGGATGAATGTTGCCAAATTTAAATTAGATTTGAGAAAAATAAGTTGAATATTTTGGCACAGAAATCACTCTAACTCGGGATTGCAACATCGATCACAATAGCTGTCTACTGATGTTTATACACCACTACTTTGTCAGTCCCACAGGATCTTGGTCTGGTTGTTCACCACCACCTTTGGGAGGTGTCCGGGAGGTATCTTAACCAGATGCCCGAGCCACATCGACTGGCTCCTCTCAACACAGAGGAGCTGCAGCTCGACACGGAGACCCTCCAGCATGACTGAGAGTCTCACTCTATCATATGGGAGAGCCCGGACACCTGCAGGGGAACCACATTTTGGCTGCTTCTATCCAGGATCTTGTTCGTTCAGTCTCGACCCACAGCTTGTGACCATAGGAAAGGGTAGGAACAAAAATTGACCTTGGGAGCTTCAGCTTTGGGGTCAGGTCTTTCTTTACCATGACAAATCGGTGAGAGTCCGCATCACGGTGGATGCTGCACCGAAACGCCTGTCAAACTCATGCTCCTTCCTGCCCTCTCTCACGAACAAGACATTGAGATACTTAAACAGGACCTCATCCCTGACCTGAAGAGAGCACGCTGCCCTTTTTCAACATACGACCATGGTCTCAGATTTGCTATCATCATCCCAACTACTTCAAACTATGCTGCTACGAACCACTCCAGTGAGTGTGAGCAATCACAGCCTGAAGAAGCCAACAACACCATGTCTATAAAAAGCAAAGATGCAATGGGGAGACCACCAAACAGGACAAGTTCAATGCTTCAGCAGCACCTATAAATTATATCCAAGAAGGTAAAGAACAGAATGGATGACAAAGGAAAGCCTTGCCAGAGTCTAACCTTCATCATGAACAAATTCAGCTTACTGCTGTCAATGCTGACCAAACTCTGACATCAGTGGACCTAACAGCCCATATCAATGGGTTTGGTAAATCCAGCTTTAAACTTCTCCACAACAGTATCTCGGACCTGCCTGGTGTGTTCCTTGTTCTTCATGATGCTCTCTGCGCTTTAAACAGAAATCTGAGACTATCACAGTGCAGGTTCATTTATACAGAGACTTGATTACACACAGGTGGATTCCATTTATCATCGTTAGTCATTTAGGTCAACATTGAATCATTCAAAGATCCTCACTGAATTTCTGGACAGAGTTTGCTGCACTGAAAGTAAAGGGGCTGAATGATTTTGCACGCCCAATTTTTCATTTTTTATTTGTTAAAAAAGTTTAAAATATCCAATAAAGTGTGTTCCACTTCATGATTGTGTCCCACTTGATGTTGATTCTTCACAAGAAATTAGTTTTATATCTTCATGTTTGAAGCCTGAAATGTAGTATGTATTTTATATATATATATATATATATATATATATATATATATATATATATATATATATATATATATATATATATATATATATATATACTGAAGGAAATTCATATTTTTCAAATTCAATTTATCAATAAAATAGTATGTACATTGAACTGTGTTTTCTAATAAAGATTGAGACAATGGAATGTCAGTATAAAGCAGATACGATCCTGGCCCTGGGGGAGTGAAGACGAGTCGGCACCTCCAACAAGAACAAAGGGCATCCCCCGAGACAACAGTCTACCAGGAACTAAAGGCCAGGTGTGATCTTCAAGAGAAGATACCAGCCAGGGTTTATGGTGGTCAGACTTCCTCCCGCTTCAAAGGACAAAGACTTTTGATCCCCACTCAAACGGACCCTCACGCACGCACACACGCACACACCGACAGACACGCACGCACGTGCACGCACACACACACACCGACAGGCACGCACGTGCACGCACACACACACACACCGACAGGCACGCACGCACGTGCACGCACACACACACACACCGACAGGCACGCACGCACGTGCACGCACACACACACACACACACCGACAGGCACGCACGCACGGGCACGCACATACACACACACTTGCAATCCACAGTGGGACTAGATGACCCGGAAGGGTATAAAAACTGAATGTTGAATGTGAAACGTTGCCATTTTCTGCTCGGACCCGCGGCAGGACTGGCCCGAGGCCTCGTGTACTTTCCCACTCTGTCTGGATTAAATCGATTGTTTCACTATGTTGTGGTATGGGCGATCTTTCAACAAAAACGAACACGCTAGGAACTAGTTTAAGGCAAGAGGCTTTTTCTAGATTCCTTCAGTTGGTGACCCCGACGTGATTCTTGGAAGATCAGGTTGAAAGGACAGAGGAGTGGGCGGAGATTTTGCCGGACTTTGGTCTCCCTGGTGCACCGAACAGAAAGGTAAGCAGAAACCTGTTGTATATCCGAATTCTGCTGGATTGAGTATTCTAAATTTTGGGAGACTGAATATGGTGATATCTCTGTAAGTACTGTGTTTTATTTGGTGATAGCTAGGAATTTTACTGTGAGTACAATAATTTTATTTTGAAGAATTTGGTCAATAACGGCTAGGGATTTGAATGTGAGTACAATAATTTTAATTGGCGTTTAGTTTATCCGTGGTAACAAAGGACACGGCCCGCTAAAATTCAACCGTGGTAACAGTAGAGGGCACGGAGCGGTGTTTAGTTTATCCGTGGTAACAAAGGACACGGCCCGCTAAAATTCAACCGTGGTAACAGTAGAGGGCACGGAGCGGTGTTTAGTTTATCCGTGGTAACAAAGGACACGGCCCGCTAAAATTCAACCGTGGTAACAGAGGGCACGGAGCGGTGTTTAATTGTGTAAAGAGGATTGTGTCTCGTCGTAGCTGACGCTGCCCCGGACGCGGGGGGCATTGCAACGTTTCCGTACACGTTGGGGATTTTGGGACCCTCAAAAACGGCTAGGGACTTTACTGCAAGTACAGTAATTATATTTTGGTTTTTAGTTTATCCGTGGTAACAAAGGACACGGCCCGCTTGATTCAACCGTGGTAACAGTAGAGGGCACGGAGCGGTGTTTAGTTGAGCGAAGAATTCGGTTAAAAAACGGCTAGGGACTTTACAGTGAATATAATAATTTTCTTTTGACGCTTAATTGAACCGTGGGAACCGTTAAAGGACACGGATAAGTGGTGAGTTTCGTAACGAAAGCTCCATTGACGACAATTTCGGGAGATGAGTATGCCGCCTGTGAGTTCGGAGGAGGAATGGGCTGTAGAATGCCGTGAATTTGGTTGTAATAGGCATGGTATACGTTGGCATAAAACCCTGGATGAATTGTGGAAGGAACTAGAAAGTCAGTTGTTGGCGGGCGTGGAAAAGAAGAGGCATAAAATAAAACAAGCTGAGTGGACAAAAGTGTGGGGGAAATGGAAGGAAGAAAATAAAAGTAATAGAGATAAATGTACATTTGCACATTTGGCTAAAGATTTTCAAATGGCAGAAAGAGAAGTCATTGCAGTGGAAAAAGAGTTGAGGGAGAAGATAAAGGAAAGTGGAGGGATAGAGAGGAGAAATTTAACCAGAGAAATAAAGGAGTATGAAAAGTTGCAGCACCATTTGCATGAAATGTGTTTGATGATGACTGTTGTGGCTGCTGGTCAGGAGGAAAAAGAGGGTCACTTTGACCCACTATTGGGGGTTGCAAAACAGGGCAGGACCGCTGCACCCCCCGAGCACACTGAGCCATTCCAAACTGCATCTAATGGTCAAAGAGTAGCTTTGCTAGCCTCAGTTTACGAACTGGGTAAGGAAGGAATTTTTGTAGGGACTGCCAATACTGAAAGGACTGACGGACTAAAACTTGTTGTAGAGGACATCGGGGGGGGAAATCGACAGGAAATTGTGGTGACTGACCAGACGACCCCCCAACCCAAAGACATACAACTGGACAGAGCAGTTAGACAGGCGAACTGTGGACAATGTGCATCCCAAGGTCCAGAGTGGTTGTCCTTAGAGGACAAATTAAGAGCCAGCACGGCAAAAGATCACACGCAGCAGCAGGAGGGTGTAGACACAGACATTGAGACAGGGGAGGGGGGGAACCCATTGTTTGATTTCACACTCCCCCCTCCAACTGACTTCTCACACCCTGCCACATACATGCGACGCGCGCACTCAACAGAGGATGACTGGAGAAGACAAGAAACAAATGACAACAACTGTTTGACCCCTAATTATAAAAAGAGTCAGATCAGACCACAATCTGGATTTCAAACTAGACCATCTGATAGATATACCCGACGAATGAGAAATTACCCTATGATACCAGCCCCTCGTGGGTTAGTTTGTCAAGAAATAACGTTGGAAAATTTAGATTTTTTGCAGAAGAGGCTCCCCGCATTAATGGGCGGTGCCAAGCCCTGGATCCAAGCTTTCAAGAGGCACACTGATGGTATGAATTTGTCTTGCGGCGACATGGTAAGATTAATCCAGGCATGTTGTTCCTCAATTCACCAATCTGACGAAGTCCTGAGGCGTTCTGGCCTTGATATGGTTGAACCCGATTGGTTGTTTGCTCCTTTCACCATGCGACTGTTTGCTGGGCTCCAGGATCTCTTTCCTCCTTCCGCGTCAGCCGCAGCAAAACTTCCAGACTTGAAACCCACCGTGGATCCCGCTGCACACCTCAATGCCTGCCAGGCCGCGTTGACAGATAAGACCAGTTCACATCCATCTTGCGACATGCCGCCTTGCGTGATTTGTAGACACGTACATCTAGACACACTTTCCATGGAGGTCAGGGAGAAGCTTTCTGAAGACCCTGATCTGCTGGACGGTAATGACGGTTATTTTAATCAACATGTGACTCACCACATAAAATTATATTTTCACAGGCAAAACAAATCAGATGAGGGAGTGAAAGGAATGCAGGAACGGCTTCTGAGACTTCAATTAGCACAAGCGCGGAAAAAAGCAAAGGACACAAAGTCCAAAAAGGGGGTGGCAGATCAACGGATGTGGATGGTGGAGGGACGGCCGGCGAGAGGCAGAGGGGCGTGTCGTGGAAGGGGGAACACCAACGGAGGTCAAGGCGGCTCTCGCCAAGCTCCAAATCAAGGCTGCTTCAGGTGTGACGGTATGGACCATTGGTGGAGACAATGCACGTTTCCTTGGCCAGAACAAAGCCAGCACCAGGGCCCTCCTCCCCCGAGGGGAGACAGAGGAAGACAACCTCCACGAAGCAAGGACTGGGGCAGCGTGGCCCTGCACCCTGGCGACAACAACAACTAAGCAAGCCACACTAGCAGGCGGTCATCAGCCACCTCTCTGCAGATGAGGACAACTGGGCCAAAGATGGGTTTTGTTGGTCTTCCCACAACTCTACCTGTCTCCACACCACAAAATGACTTCTTTTGCTGGACAAACTCTGTGGAACAAAGACACAAGCAGCCGTCAACATGAACTAAAGGAGGGAGGGAGTGTCCACTTGACGTTCCTGCGGTGAAAACCCTGAATCGACTTGTTCTCCTCCTGCCTCAGCCGACCCTCTCCATCTCACATTGTTGTATGCCTGCAACAATGATTTAATTATAACGAAGCATTTCAAACAATCAAAGGCGATGAGTGGAAATTGACTAGTTACCAAATTTTTGTGGAGAGACGAGGCATTGCGACGTACACATCACTGACAGATAAGCGATCTCCATGGTTCATGATAGGTGAGTCATTCACACCACACATAACTGGCTGTAGGAGCAGGCTGGGAGGCACGTGAACTGGGACCCATGGTGTGGTAATGCCAATTGGCCAGTGATTGAACACAAAGTGAAATTTCCTTGGTAATGTATTCCCAGAGCAATGAATGTTTTTGTATCCAGGTTGACGCTGTGGATCCCGGGTTGCTGGAGCATGTCACACGCTCTCGATTTCGCGGCAGGGAGCTCTCGGACCACGAGGACGCCGCTCCGCTTTTGGACAAGTAGCCGGACTCGTTGTGGTCCGGGGGCCCCGCTGTCATAAGTTTTTGCCACCCCGTTCTTCCGGTACCATTCAAAGTGACACATCATCAATTTGGCGTGCTCCAATGCACATGCAAACCTAAGTCGGCAGGTCGCATTATTAACACGTTAATTACTGTGGGAGGTCGAAGTCTTTGAGTTATCAGACTTCTCCTATAACACTCCCATTCTCCCAATTTTTGAAAGCGGATTGTGTAAATTACCATATGGCATGTGACCTTCGGAAAATTAACAAAAAGACTGAAAACCACTTGCATTCTTGTGCCGCTATCAAACATCGCTGTTTGAGCGGGTTGAGCCCGACAATGCAATGGTTCACTGTGATTAAATTGGCTAATGCATTTTCTGACTGCTACTGGCAGAAGAGTAAAGACAATATTTTGCTATGAGATTTAACGGCTGTACATTACAATAAACACACGTCTCCCAAGGCGGGAGGCCAAGCCCTGGGATTTTCGAAGTCAGTTTTTGCGCGAAGTGCGACAAACGGAAAAGGTACCGTAGGGCACTATTTGATCCAAAAGTTTGACAACTTATTAATTGGTGAGTTGACTTAAATCCGTCTAACAACTACTTCTTTATATCTTACTCGACTTGGTGAATTGGGGTTCAAAGTGTCACAGAACAGGTTACAGTGATGCTGACGACAAGTGCTATTTTTGACATGACTGCGTTGAGATAACGACCCGAGACTTAAAAGCCGGACAAGACTTTCGTGGTGTCCTCTCCGAGGGGATAGGGTCTCCTTCACCAACGGCTGTTGCTGGAGGAAAACTTTAGGACCTGCTTGTCAACGCCGCAGGTGTGGAGGCCCCTGACCCGGAGGAACCGACCTCAGACCTCCAGACCGTTTCGACGATCGGCGACTTCCGGCGGTGGAATTAAAGGCCGTGTGGGTAGCCCTTGAATTGGCAGAACGGTAAAAGGTGACAATTTTTTCTGATTTGACTTGTGTAGTTGGTTGCCGGTAAATGGACCTTTCCGCCTGGCAGAGTCAAGTGCTTGTTACAGCTACCAGGGATCTAGTGGCTCACATGGACTTGGTTGGACAATGTGAAGGACAGACCAGCAGAGGTGGCAGTCAGTGGCACGGGGAAAACAATCTACCAACGCAGAGACTAAAGCAGCTGTGAGTCACCAGTCTGATGTGTCGGGACTTGGCGTTTAAAGAGGTAAAAGTGAGTTGAATGTGAAGTGGTTACGTATGGAGAACAAATGAGGCTTTGGTTCAGCCCGCCGAGAGGGCCAAGACGTGTGGTGCTGCCACTTGGCGACTGCATGGTTGTGTATTGGACGACACCCATGGAGTGACCCACAAAAGTAATGTGTCCATATTGTCTAGACTCCGTCACTGGTGGCACCCTGATCGGCTCGCTAAAAGTTTTAGTTTAGGAATTAGATATGGTTTGTCATGAAGGAGATGAATTGTTGTATAAATGAATGGAGTGTATGGAATGTTTGGCAGAGTGAAAAGAATTGTCGTATGAATGAAATGGGATGTATGGAATGTTAGACTTAGAGTGTGGGCCCCACGACTAAAACAAAATTACATCAAACAGAAACCGGCCGGTGCCCAATAATGTAGTGGACTATACTGACATGTTGGTCTATGTCCAGGGCAAAAGGTACCTTTTAATTATTTTTCAGTTATTGTCGAGACTTTCTCAGGATCAATCAATCGATTATTGTCAAGACTTTTTCAGGATCCCCAAAGACCTAACCCGGTGCTGAATAGGAGGCGCTGTCTTTGATCAAAGCTCTTATCTATCGGCTCACAGGTTCCCGCGGATCGTTAGATCTAACAGCGGCTCTCATTTCACTCCAACCCCATTGGCTACGGTTGACGAAATGATGGGCCCCAAACTTAAACTTGGGCCAAGGTGGCATTCACAATCACAGGCCCATGTGGAGCGCATGAATACAACTCAAACAACGCCTCACATATAGGTGCGCTCAGACAGGGCTGAATTGGCTCCAAGCCCTGTCGTTGGCGTTGTTTTCCATCGGACAATCTGTAAATCGCCAGAAAGGGTTCACACCTTTTGGACTCCTGACTGGCCGTCTGGTGCCGGGTCCATCCTTGGGTTTGCTCCGCCCAGACCTGGATCCCTAAAGGGTATAGACCCTACTGGGAGCAACTGTCGTCATGGTCTCTTCTCTTTGCATTGTGCATCTGCCAGTGTGAGAGGGGGGCACATTCGCCGGACCTTCCATTGGTTGGGTCCATTCACAATTAGTGCCTGAACCTCTTACGACACAGGTGTCTAAGTCAAGGCCCGGGGGCCAGATCCGGCCCGCCACCTCACTTTTTGTGGCCATTGAAATGCTGATTTGACTTCAGGTTTCTAACTAAAATACCAAAATTGCGAGCTGTCTTTAACTTTTGAAAATTGGGGGGGGTGGAAGAACAAACATTTTCTTGTTCTCCAAATTTCTTTGGAACAGTTTTTGCCGGCTTCTGATATCAAATCTTGGTGAAGGTGTGATCAACACACTTAAAATGTATTTGAATTCAGTCATTCCGGCCCTCTGACAGAAACTATCACTACAATGCGGCCCAACATAAAAATTTGTTTGACACCACTGTCTTACGGGGTTCAGCTGGGCTCATTGGGGGACAGGTGGTACCACGTGTCAAAGACATGTCCTGCCCCTTTGAGAATTATTTTTTGTGGGTTATTTTTGTTTTTTGCTGTTTTGTTTTTTGGATGTTCTTCTCTCATTTTCCTTTCACTCTTTATTCTTGATAACTGCTTTCTGGGGTTGTTTATGTATTTTTTGAGGGTGTTCAATTGTTTGTCTAACAATTTAACAAAAGGGGGTACGCTGTCCAGGGATATTATGGAGTAGTATTTCTGCAATTGAATTAAGTTTATGTAATGTTTTTAGTGCTTCTATCCATTTTGTGCTTGGTGCTTCAACATGAGTGTTTCACAGCCTTCCTAAAGACACTGGTGGTCCTGGCTCCCCCGGAGCTGACGTGCGATTGCTGCCTTTGATGTAGGAGGTAACGCCTGGGGTGCAGCGGACGACCCCACCAATTTAGATGCAATCGGCATCCCCCGCAAGTCCCAACAGTGCTTGCGGCTAGATAACAGCAGGGGTTGAAAGTATATTGGTTTGGGACCACACCCAATGGAATGCAATTGATCAATCTTCAGCATAACCAAATTTAGCCTCTTGTGTAACCAATGTCTGTTAATTTGTAGACTATGTCCAGAGTGGACAACGACCTCTTCCATTCTGTCGTGTCATTGTTTTGGGGCGCATGGAAGGGCTTTGTTGTCACTTTGGGGACCACAGTTTTGATAGTTTTGGGTGAGCTATTGCAGGGTGGTTTTTGTATTGTCTCTTGCTTCAGTCGTTTGTCCCCAGGATCATGCACGTGGCTTTCGGGGACAAGGACCCAATTGGGCAACTACATCTTGTGTCGCTGGATCCTGACCCAATTCAGGTGGAGGCAGCTGGCTGTCCTCCTGGCTATGGCACTGTTGCCATGTGTATATATCCTTTTGGTGTGTGACCTCTAATAATAATTAGAGGTCAATTGGGGGATTGAAGGAAATTCATATTTTTCAAATTCAATTTATCAATAAAATAGTATGTACATTGAACTGTGTTTTCTAATAAAGATTGAGACAATGGAATGTCAGTATAAAGCAGATACGATCCTGGCCCTGGGGGAGTGAAGACGAGTCGGCACCTCCAACAAGAACAAAGGGCATCCCCCGAGACAACAGTCTACCAGGAACTAAAGGCCAGGTGTGATCTTCAAGAGAAGATACCAGCCAGGGTTTATGGTGGTCAGACTTCCTCCCGCTTCAAAGGACAAAGACTTTTGATCCCCACTCAAACGGACCCTCACGCACGCACACACGCACACACCGACAGACACGCACGCACGTGCACGCACACACACACACCGACAGGCACGCACGTGCACGCACACACACACACACCGACAGGCACGCACGCACGTGCACGCACACACACACACACCGACAGGCACGCACGCACGTGCACGCACACACACACACACACACCGACAGGCACGCACGCACGGGCACGCACATACACACACACTTGCAATCCACAGTGGGACTAGATGACCCGGAAGGGTATAAAAACTGAATGTTGAATGTGAAACGTTGCCATTTTCTGCTCGGACCCGCGGCAGGACAGGCCCGAGGCCTCGTGTACTTTCCCACTCTGTCTGGATTAAATCGATTGTTTCACTATGTTGTGGTATGGGCGATCTTTCAACAAAAACGAACACGCTAGGAACTAGTTTAAGGCAAGAGGCTTTTTCTAGATTCCTTCAATACACACACACACACACACACACACACACAAAGTGATCCCTCCTACTTCGCGGTCTCAGATATCGCGGTCTCCGTACTCCAGGAAAAATAAAAATTATTTCAAAATAAAAAATCATTTAAAAAATGTGCAAAAATGTACAAACATTGAAAAA
>NC_142376.1:22681917-22719417 GCF_059441005.1 Hippichthys cyanospilos
GAAGGATGGTGTGCGCAGTTTCTTCCACCACAATCTTGGCCACACCCACCATATTCCAGTGGCAAGAGAGGAACTCAAGATGACCTTCAGGTGAGTGCAGTTGCAGGGTACTGCCAGAGATTCAGCCTGCCAGAGACCCAGACTGCTGGAAACCTGCCCATATGTGTGTCCCCAGAGCACGGATTTTTCATTCGAGGTATACTTACATAGTTATGGTCCCTCCCAGTTTTAGCCCCACATGGCCTTCTTCCGCCTTTGCAGCCATTGTAGTGGTTCTCACGCCCACGGTCTTCTACCAGCTCTGCCGCTGAGGTCTTCTGGATTGCTCTTGGTCTGGCCTCTACCTTTCAACCTGTTTGGTGAGACCCCCGCCGACATAGCTCTGAAGGCCATGGAGACGCGCAAAGTGCCCCTCCACGATAAGCTGGTGATCCAACGGGACACTAAGGACCTGTACACCCCTGGAGACAAACGTGACCTTTCTCACTGAGTTCTGAAACCAGGACAACAGGGTTTGCACCCAGAGGGGAGCCACTGGAACTCAGAAAATGAAATGCACCTGGTGTTGTGTATTATAGAATCCTGTGTGCAACATCTCATCATTGAGTGTTTTACAGTATTTGTTTTTAACCCTGCCTCCATCTTTGTTGAAACGGCTTCTGGAATTGGACGGAAAAATGCACAGAAACTCAACCTTGGGGTATCATAGTCAATACTAGGCTTAGCAGCACCACACAAGTTAAAGTGAAAATGCAAGGCATTTTCAAAACAGCGTGTGTGGGGTGCATGGGAGCGAAAGGCACACTATGCACCACAATGCTGCTGTGATTTATGCTTATGCTTTTTTACTGAGTGGAGTATACTGAAGCCTTTATTCAGAATCCTGTTTTTACAATAATTTTACAGATTTTGAGAATTCTGTTTTCCTTTTGTAGGCCTCAGCTGTCTGTCTGAGGGCCCCAGTCTCAGAGTCTTTGTCCAGGCTTCAAAGGGATCAGCTCCAGAAATTCGCCCAATATCTCATTAGTGAGCTTCCTCAACAGGTATGTTTTTTTTCTTTTTTTTTCCCCCAATACTGTTCTATCCTGTTGGAAAGAGATTTTAACAACTGTTTTTTTTAAAGACTACAAGTAAAAGCTGATGGTTTCCAGGTTTTTTCTTTCTGTCATTAAATTATTTCTACAGTATGAAGGCCATATTAATTAATGGGTGGGGTTATAACACAATTGAATATCTCTGCTCAGCATTTCTGGAATGAAATTCTTAAGGCTTTCAAATTAAAAAAAATCTTATGAGCTTTCATGCGTGGAGCATTTTTGCATGCCACAAAACTAACGACCTTTATGAGCTTTGACTTGCTGACTAGAAACAAGATATTCTTTGTACAGTTTGTACTTTTTTTAAAAGTGTTTTGGAATTAAAATGAAGACGCCTCTAGAAGAAACAAGGATAACCTTCATTTGAACGCCCTCTTCTGTTTCAGGACATGATCCATTTTAATTTTAAGTCCTTTTTATCACCATGTCCATCCATCCATCTTCTATAGCTGTACTTCCAGAGTCTGGTTGCGGGAGCAGCAGCTTGAGCAGGGAAGCCGAGATTTCCCTCTCTCCGGTCACTTTGTCCAGCTCCTCCGAGAGGATCCCCAGGCGTTCCCAGGACATCTGAAAGACATAGTTCCTCCAGCATGTTTTGGCTTGTCCCTGGGACCTTCTTCCTGTTGGACATGTCCGGAGCACCTCACCAGGGAGGCATCCATCTTAATCAGATGCCCGGACCTGGCTCCTCTCAACATGGAGGAGCAGCGGCTCAACACTGAGGCCCTCCTGGATGATTGTGCTTCTCATCCTATCGCTAAGGGAGCCCGGACACCCTGTGGAAGAAACTCATTTTGGCCGCTTGTATCCAGGATCTTGTTCTTTGTCACGACTCAGAACTCATGAGCATAGGTGAGGGCAGGATCGACCGGTAAATGTCGAATTTGTCTTTCGGTTCAGCTCTTTCTTTATCACGTCAGACCGGTACAGAGTCTGCATTACAGTAGACACTGCACTGATCTGCCTGTCGATATCCCATTCCATCCTACCCTCACTCGTGAACAAGACCCCGGATACTTAAACTCTTCCACTTGGCAGGATTTCATTCCCGACCCGAAGAGGGCACTCCACCCATATCCGACTGAGCAGCAAGTTATCAGATGTGGAGGTGATGATCTTCATCCCAGCCGCTTCACACTCTGCTTCGAATCTGCAAATAGCTGAAATGAAATGCTCAAGCTCAAACAATTTCTCTATGTAGAGATAAATCACATCTTTACCTTCTCTTGAAGGATAACCATCATGGGTGAATACATTTAATTCTTGTATCTCCTCGGATCAGGCTCCTTCCCTGCCAGAGAGGTGATATTCCATTATCCCAAGAGCTAGTTTCTTTTGCCAGGGATTGGTGTGCCCAGGTCTCGCCTTGGCTGCCGCCCAGCTCTCTATGCGCCCGACCCTGTTGGCCCCTCCCAGAGGTGGTGAGCCATTGGGCAGTGTCTTAGTGTCTTTCTGAAAATATTTCCCTTTTTTTCTCATTCATTAGCTCTTTCATTCTCAACAATGGTTTCACCACATCACTTTTATTTTCAGACTCAACAGCCTCACAGCACAAGGCGGGTCAGTCCCTAAAACTAGTGGTGGGAGTGCAATGTTAGCTTGATCTGTTGGTCTGCATCTCATCCTCTTCTACCAGGAGATGGCTTTTAACCCCCCTTGTTCTTTTTGAACAGCTTTTAACTTTAGTTAAAAGCTACAGCATCTTTCCATCCCCTTTAGGTCAAAACGGAAAGTCCTTATTTGAGCATTAATGTAGTTTGGGTATTTAAAACTAGCCTTAAAGTCCTTGCAGTCAAGGATTTTCCATCTTACTATGTATTTAATGTGTCATATGGTTCTCTCTCCAGATTCTACCCACGGCACAACGACTACTTGATGAACTCTTATCTTCTCAGTCAACTGCAATCAACACTATGTGTGGTGCTCCAGGTATAATGGTCCTAAACATCCCAATGTTTTCAATTTTGTATGCTTGCAATGTTATTAAAGAAGGATAAGATGAAATATATCAATGAATCACAAATAATGATAATGATTGTGTGTGTGTGCGCGTGCGTGTGTGTGTTTGAAGACCCCACAGCTGGACCCTCTGCTTCTGATCAAAGCACCTGGTATTTGGATGAGTTGACCCTCAGTGACAACGTCAAAAAGACACTGCATAAGTTCTGTGGGCCATCACCTGTTGTCTACAGGTTGTTTAAGTCACATACAAATCTACAGTAAATCACATTATCAACATGTCCATTTTTGTTAATGTTATATCCTTCACTCTTCTTTGCTACTTAACAATAATACTCCAGACTTTGACGCAATGGTAACTCTTTATTAGCATAGCATGTAGTCGTAACTAAAAGGCGACGCAGTGCAACCCAAAGCCGGGGTTACCCATTATATATTGCGTGACAAAACTACGGGTAGCATTACATTTACTGGTGAAGGTTTCAAAAGATCAAAGGTGGTACGCAGATTTCTCTTGAACATCAAACTGGCAGGAAATGTCTTTGTGGTTGTATGTGGAGTGTTACGATAGTTTAACAGGAATTTTTGCAGTCTCCATTGCAATGTTCCTTGCCCTTGTGAGGCTTTTAATGCATGTTTGATTGTCTGTAGGAAACTTTCTGCAAGGTTGTTTGTTGCAGGATGGCATGGAGCTGAGGTAATGTGTTGTATTCCTATTGCTTTTCCTGTGAACCCAACTGAGGTCCATTGTCAGAGACTAACTGTGTAGGAGACCCAAAACAACTAAACATTTCTTCTAGTTCCTCAATGGTCTTCTGTGTGGTTGTTGACTTCATGATAGTCACTTCAGGCCACTTGGTATGTTCATAGAAAGACAAGCAACATCGTCCTGCCACGGACCTGCAAAGTCAATGTGCACACATTGACATGGCTCCTGTGGGAACTCCCAGGGGTGGAGACGAGCAAGTGATGGATTGTTTTGAACCTTGTGACATGATGAACAACTTTTAGCTATTTCCTCAATCTGTATAGTTCTCGCTATTTCCTTCATTCTCATCATTCCACTGTGTCCTGCATGAAGTTGCTTTAACACTTTTGTTTGTAGCGACATGGGAATATATTCTCTCCTCCTCCAGAGCAAACAACTTGTCTGAACAGATACCTCCTCCCGCTTCCCAACGAAGGGCTTCATGTTTGAATCATCACCTGCAGGGTGTCCCTTAATGATTAAATCCATGACTACAGACAACACAACTTCATTTCTCATTCCCATCTTCACTTGTGCAGCTGAAACAGGTGTTTTTTTTTCAACCTCAGTGAAGTAGAAAATGTCTACAGTGTTCAAGTTTGGCTCCATGACATGAAGTGGCAACCTAGACAACCCATCTGCATTTCAATGAGAATCCGACTTACGATACCTGATGTCATTTGAATGTCCTGACAACATTAAAGCCCATTTCTCAAGTCATGAGGCAGCAAGAGATAGTATTCCATTGGGTGATTCGAGGATGGTCGTGAGGTCGGTGGTTAGTGAAAATGCGAACTTCCATCCATACAAGTATTGGTGAAACTTCCTGACCCTGACCACAATGCTTAGCGCTTCCCGTTCCAGTTGAGCATAGGTAACTTCTGCCTTCAGTGTGCTCAAAACAAAAGCAATGGGTTTTTCCTCACTATCTGGTATTACCATAGGGAGAGGCATGGGGTTATATTTGTGCCACAATTACGAGCGCGCAAAAAACATTTTGAGCGCAGAAAATAAAATTGAGCCAGCAAAAACAGATTTTGAGAGCAGGAAAAAAACTATTGAGCGCGTAATGATAAGAGTTTGAGCGAGCACCGATGGTTATTGAACACAGAAAAAGAAGTTGCTCGCTCAAAATTTCTTTTTGCTCGCGCGATATAGCCCTCGCTCGCTCAACATCTCGCTCTCGCTCGCGATACTCCTTCCTCCCTCGCACAACATCGCGTTTGCTCAACATTGAGCTCTCGCTTGCTCAAATAGTCTTCTGTGTGCGCTCAGTTCTGCTCACATGTTACGTTTGTGCCACAAAACCAGCCAATGAGAGCTTGTAAAAGTAAATTGATTGACAGCTTCATATCCAATGAGATTGCTTGTACGTCAATCTGTTGACGCACTCTCGTTTGCCCTGTGTTCACCCAGAAAAGGCAAACGAGAGTGCGTCAACATGGACTTGGGCGGGAGAATTACTTTTAATATTTTTTTTACGATATTGTGTCATTTGACAGAACTACCTTGTTAGTTTTTGTAATTTAATAATATAAGCCCACCTCCTCCCGCCCAAGTCGATGTGACGCACTCTCGTTTGCTCATTCCGGGTGAACACAACAAGCAATCTCTTTGGATACCAAGCTGTCAATCAATGTGCTTTTACAAGCTCTGATTGGCTGTGTGAGTAGAACTGAGCGCACGCAGAGGACTATTTGAGTGTTTTTTTGCGCGCTCGCCATTGTGGCACAAATATAACGGCATACATCACAGGCTAGCTGAATCAGAAGTGACGGATTGAAATGAGTTAGAACCTCCGAAGCTGATAGCATATCCTTCACCTTCTGAAAAGCCTCCTAACAGGACGCCATCCACTTCCATGCTTTCTCTTTGCACAGGAGGTGATGCAACAGTTTGAGTAGTGACACCATGTTTGGTATTAAATGTCCATAGTAAACCAATATTCCTAAGAAAGACATTTAGTGGTAGCGGTGCATCCACAATGGCTGTGATTTTCGATGGTGCGGTGTGCAGTCCCTTTGCTTCGATCACATGACCCAAATATTCCACAAATGACTGAAAAAATTTTACATTTGGCCTTTCTGATTCTGAGTCCATACTCTTTCTGTCTCTGAAGAGTCGCGTCCAAGTTGCCCAGATGCTCATCATCATCTGCTCCTGTACACAGAATACCGTCCAGGTAGCATTGTAGTCCTGGTAATCCACTCAGGATTTGGTCCATAGCTCGCTGAAATAGCGCTGAAGCTGATGTGATGCCAAATAGCAGTCTAAGGTATCTGAAAAGTTCGTTATGTGTGTTGATCTTCAGCATGTCATGTGACTGTTCTTTTACATGCTTTTGTAGGTAAGCTTGGTTGAGATGTACTTACTTGCTGTATTTACTCTTACTCCTCTAATGTCGCCCACTCAGGCCAGCCAATAAGTCATCAATTAGTGGGAGGGGATACTGGTCAGCTTGTAGAACAGGATTTAGCGTTACCTTTAAGTCTCCTCAAGTCTGAAACCCTCCATCCTTTTTTGATACAGGTACCATGGGTGAGGCCCATTCACTGATTGTTACTGGTTCCAAAACTAAATTGTTGACCAGCACCTCCATATTGATTTCCACTTAAGGCCTAATGGCATATGGCACTGGACTGGCCTTCATGAAGGCTGGTTTACATCCCGGTTTGAGATGCAGCTTCACCGCAATTCCTTTCATGCTGCCGAACTCATCACGACAAACCTCTTTGTGATTTTCCAAAATGCCCTGTAGTTGAGTTGAACTACGTGACAGCTTGTTCACTGCTTACCAATCAAGTTGGATTGTCTTTAGCCACACACGCCCCATTATTTCTTGACAGGTTCTTGGCAGTCTGGCCATTGTACTGTACAATCACATCTGTCATCCCTTTCATGGGCACTCTGTGTCCATTGTATGCCATAGAGGGTGAAAGGTGTTTCGTTATCTTTGTATAAAAGATGTTCTTTATCCTGTGTCTATTGGCATCGTAACATAATGTCCTTCCACCTTGGGTTTGGCCCAAAATCCTTCTGAGCCTTCATCCACATTCATTCGATATAAACATCATTTATTGCAGTTGATTTTTCCTCTTCTGAGGAATCACACTCTATGTCCTCAGCATGCTTGACTGTGTGCACATTTCTTTTCATCTTGTGTTTTGCATTGTCACTTTTTTGTCTGATCTTTGAGCCTTTGTCTTTGATCTCTTTATTTCTGCATGTCTGCTCCATGTGGCCTCATCTCTTTATTTACACCAACAGTCATTAGCACAGTTCCTCAACTTGCCACAACAGGAATATGTACCCTGTCCATTCATTTCATCACTGTTGAGTTGATATACTCTGCCTGTATCATGCAACTGCTGAGCCTCTTTTGAAATCATCATTATTAGGGCCGGCGCAGCGTCCGCTGCGAGGACCCTCTTGTTTTTCACCAGATTATTATTATTATTGTTATTATAATAATAATAATAATTATTATTATTATTATTAGGGCCCGAGCAGCGACCGCTTTGAGGTCCCTTTTGTTCTTCTCCAGATTATTAGGGCCTGAGCAGCGACCACTGCGAGGCAAAACCTTGACAACCGTGACAAAAACCTTAATAACTCTGATGTACAAGCTTAAAAAAATCTAAAACTTCACAGACACATGGACACTCATGCCATGAACACAATTGAAAACACTTTTTTGAAATAGCTACTAGCGCCGTCTAGTGGTTGATAAAAATGTCATTTTTTAAATTTTCATGGATTGTGCTCAGTCTGTTTGAGGAAAATAACTGAAAATTGGTCAGAACACCACTAAGACATGGAATATTAAGGTTTTAATATTTTATGACTTTTCGATAATGGGCGATCATTGCTTATAAGGCCAAACAAAAATGTCAGTCTGATGTCTCGCCAAAACGAACAAAGTTGCTGTGTTTGGTCCCAGATGGTCTTATCTTTTCCAAACTTCATAAATTTGATGGGTTTCCAATGCGGAATACACCTATCAACATAGTTTTTGTTATGGTGCGAGCGCCACCTAGTGGCAGCCAAAAATATAGCATTTTTTAAACGTTTTTATGTGTTTAGCTGAGCCCTTTGAAGTAATATCGCTGAAATTAAGTCTGAAAAGCCTCTCGACAGCCCTGCTGACCTCCACCAAATTTTACGAAGTTTCGATAATGGGCGTGGCCTCTACGACCATTTTCATTCCGAAGCGTTAACGGACCAGTAAAAGCTGCTGTAATTTGACCCAGATGATCTGATCTTCTCACAATTTCACACATTGGATGAAAATCTATTCCTGAACACATCGACAAACATATATTCCTGTTTAAAGCTAGCGCCACCTAGTGGCTGCAAAAAATGTCATTAGTCGAAAGATTGGAGTCATTCCTGTTTGGTTTGACCTACAGCTATAAAAGTTTTTAGGCATATGTAGGATTCTAAGACCTACAAAAAAGTCAATAGGAGTGATGTGCTAGGATGTACAGAATTATTTTTATGATTTTTTTTCTGTGCAATTTTGCCCCATTCTTAGACATTAGCCGGTCTAAATCTAGTGCCTTTTTCTCTTAAACGGTTCATCCGATTAACTTCTACATTGGCATGGACTATTAGCAGATATAGCGGCAAAAATCTGCCAAAAATTGTGAAGATCCCATTACTTGTTAGGTGTGGGCGGATCTTCAAATTGTTTTGAATATTTCCTTCGCCAAGAACAACAAAAACCTTAATAACTAAGCTGTTTCAGCTTCAAATCATGTAAGACTCTTGCAGGGAGTTTAAAACTCATGCCCTAATACAGCTATGTGATAAACTTCCAAATAATTTACAGCGCCACCTAGTGGCGGACAAAAATCTAATTTTTTACACTCTCATGTACTGTGCAATGTCTGTTTGACTACATGAACTAAAAAATGGTCAGAAAAGCTATGACATAGTGGAAAATGAAGGTTCTCAAATTTTATGATTTTTCAATAAAAGGCGTGGCCTGTATGCCAACTCAAAGTCCGATTTCTCGCCAAAACGGTAAAAGTTGCTGTAATTGGACCTAGATGATCTGATATTTTTAAAACTTCGTATATGGGATGGGTGTCCAATGTGAAACACACCTACAATCCTATTTTTTAATCATAGTTCAAGCGCCACCTAGTGGCAGCAAAAAAAATAGCACTTCCTTAATGTTTTTATGTACTATGCTGAGCTCCTTAAAGTTATATCCCTTATAAAATGTCTGAAAAGCCATTGACCACGCCTAATGCCCTCCACCATATAGTAAGATGTTTCCATAATGGGCGTGGCCTATACGACAGTGTAAAGTCACACAAATGTAACAATAAAAGCTGCAGTAACTCAACCCATATTATCCCACCTCTAAATTTTACAAATTTGATAAGAGTCCTGCACTAAGTCATCTACAACTAATTTTTCATCGTTCATACTCCTTTTTCATACCTCGACCTGTTCATACCCCAATGTGCACAGGTCTGCGAGGGCCCTTTATAGCTGCTTGCAGCTCTAGTTATTATTTACTGTGCAGAGCTTTTCCATTTTTGAGGCCCGAAACATGCACGAAAAGTCACCAAAATTTGCACAGTTGTCGGGCCTGGTGAAAAATTTGATAATTTTGCGCTTCCTTAAACTATGCAAAAAAAAAATGGCTTTGCAGCGCCACCTAAGGTCAAAAAAGTGCACCTGGTCCTGGCCCGTTTGACCTAGAGCTACAAAAATTTGTAGCCTTATGTAGAACCTCGAGCCCTACAAAAAAGTCAGCTCGAGCCATATGCTCAGATGTACAGAAAGAGAGTTATGAATTTTTGAATATGCACTTTTGGCCCATTTTTGCTCAATTGCAGGTCCCGAACTGCTCCTTTTTTCTCCCTTGTCCCAAACGACTTCAAATTTGCTGAGGTGTTTGATCTGACTGAGAGGCACAAATGTTCAAATTTTTATCAAAATCCGCCATCAAATATGTTGGGGGCGGGGCTTCATTTTATGTCTTTGATGTTTACTTTGCCACATGTGACTCAAACCTTTATAACTCAGCTGTACAAGCTTAGAAAAATCTGAAACTTCACAGACACATGAAGACTCAAGCCCTTAACACATGTGTTTAATAATTTCTTCAATTGCTTATAAGGCCATCTAGTGGCAAACAAAAACGTCAGTCTGACGTCTCGCCAAAACGAACAAAGTTGCTGCATTTGGACCCAGATGGTCTTATCTTTTCTAAATTTCATATATTTAATGGGTTTTCAATGCGGAATACACCTATGAACAATTTTTTGGGCGTAGGGCGAGCGCCACCTAGTGGCAGCAAAAAATATAGCATTTTTTAAACGTTTTTATGTGTTAGCTGAGCCTTTTTAAGTAATATCGCTGAAATTAGGTCTGACAAGCCTCTAGACAGCCCTGCTGACCTCCACCAAATTTTACGAAGTTTCAATAATGGGCGTGGCCTCTACGGCCATTTTCATTCAGAAGTTTTATCGGACCAGTAAAAGCTGCTGTAGTTTGACCCAGATGATCTGATCTTCTCACAATTTCACACATTGGATGAAAATCTATTCCTGAAGACATCGACAAACATATATTCCAGTTCAAAGCTAGCGCCACCTAGTGGCTGCAAAAAATGTTATTAGTCGAATGATTGTAGTCAACCCTGTTTTGTTTTACCTCCAGCTATGAAACTTTTTAGGCATATGTAGGATTGTAAGACCTACAAAAAAGTCAATAGGAGTGATGTGCTAAAATGTACAGAATAATTGTTATGAATTTTTTTAATTTGCAATTTTGCCCCGTACTTAGACATTAGCTGGTCTAAAACTAGTGCCTTTTTCTCTTAAACGGCTCGCCCGATTAACTTCTACCACAATATTGCACAAATATGCCAAAAATTGTGAAGATCCCATGACTTGGAAGATGTGGGCGGAGCTTTAAATTATTTTGAATATATCCTTCGCCAAGAGTGACAAAAACCTTAATAACTCAGCTGTTTCAGCTTCAAACCATGTGAAACTCTGCAGGGACTTTAAAAGTCATGCCCTAATATATGTGATGAACTTCAAAATCATTTAAAGCGCCACCTAGTGGCGGAAAAAAAATCTCATTTTTTTACACTTTATGTACTGTGCAATGCCTGTTTGACTAAATGAATTAAAAAATGGTCAGAAAAGCTTTGAGACATTGGAACCTAAACATTCTTAACTTTTATGACTTTTTAATAGAGGGCGTGGCCCCTGTCAACTCAAAGTCCGATGTCTCGCCTAAAACGGTAAAAGTTGCTGTAATTGGACCTAGATGATATATTATTTTCAAAACTTCGTGTATGGGATGGGAGTCCAATGTGAAACACACCTACAAGCCTATTTTTTATCAAAGTATGAGCGCCACCTAGTTGCAGTAAAAAATATAGCAATTCCTTCATGTTTTTATGTACTCTCCTGAGCCCCTTTAAGTGATATCCCTTAAATGTCTGAAAAGCCATTGGCCATGCCTAATGCCCTCCAGAAAATAGAACGATGTTTCGACAATGGGCGTGGCCTATATGACAGCGCAAAGTCAAACAACCGTAACAATAAAAGCTGCAGTAACTCAACCCACATTATCTCACCTTCTCTAAATTTTACAAACTTGATAAGAGTCCTGCACTGAAGTCATCTACAACTAATTTTTCATCATTCATAGTCCTTGTTCATACCCCGACCTGTTCATACCCCAATGTGCACAGGTCTGCGAGGGCCCTTTATAGCTGCTTGCAGCTCTAGTTTTTATTATTATTATTATTTGGGGCCGAGAAGCGACCGCTGCGAGGTTCCTATTGTTCCTCCCCAGAGTATTATTAGGGCCCGAGCAGCTACCGCTGCAAGAGCCCTCTTGTTTTTCTCAGGATTATTATTATTGTTATTCACTGTGCAGCAATTTTCCATTTTTGAGGGCCTAAACATAGACGAAAAGTCACCCAAATTTGCACAGTCGTCGGGCTTGGTGAAAAATTTGATATTTTAGTGTTTCCTAAAACAATGCAAAAAAAAATGCTCTGCAGCGCCGCCTAGTGGTTGATTAAAATGTCATTTTTTACACTTTCATGTATTGTGCTCAGTCTGTTTGAGTAAAACAAGTGAAAATTGGTCAGAATATCATTAAGACATGGAATATTAAGGTTTTAAAATTTTACAACTTTTCGATAATGGGCGTTGTCTGCACGCCACCTCAAAGTCAGATGACTCGCCAAAACGAAAAAAGTGGCTGTAATTGGCCCCAAAATGGCCTTATGAGTGGAAAATAGCCTCTCACTCCCGGCCCATTTGACCTAGAGCTCCAAAAATTTGTAGCCTTATGTAGGACCTCGAGCCCTACAAAAAAGTCAGCGCGAGCCATATGCTCAGATGTACAGAAAGAGAGTTATGAATTTTTGAATGTGCACCTTTGGCCCATTTTTGCTCATTTGCAGGTCCCAAACTGCTCCTTTTTTCTCCCAAACGCTTTACTTAATCAACTTCAAATTTGCTGTGGTGTTTATTCCGACCGAGAGGCAAAATTGTTCAAATTTTTGTGAAGATCCACCATCAAATATGTTGGGGGCGGGGCTTTATATTATGCCTATCATTTTATGCCTTTGATGTTTACTTCGCCACATGTGACACAAACCTTTATAACTTAGCTTTACAAGCTTCAAAAAATCTGAAACGTCACAGACATATGAAGTCTTAAATCCTTAACACATATATTTAATAATTTCTTCAATTGCTTATAAGGCCACCTAGTGGCAAACAAAAATGTCAGTCTGATGTCTCGCCAAAACGAACAAAGTTGCTGTATTTGGACCCAGATGGACTTATCTTTTCTAAATTTCATATATTTAATGGGTTTCTAATGCGGAACACACCTATCAACGTATTTTTTGTCGTAGTGCGATCGCCACCTAGTGGCAGCCAAAAACATAGAATTTTTTAAACCTTTTCATGTGTTCAGCTGAGCCCTTTAAAGTCATATCGCTGAAATTAAGTCTGACAAGCCACTACACAGCCCTGCTGACCTCCACCAAATTTCACGAAGTTTAGATAATGGGCGTGGCGTCTACGTCCATTTTCATTCTGAAGCTTTACCTGACTAGTAAAAGCTGCTGTAATTTGACCCAGATGATCTGATCTTCTCATAATTTCACACATTGGATAAAAATCTTTTCCTGAAGACATCGACAAACATATTTTCCAGTTTAAAAGTAGCGCCACCTAGTGGCTGCAAAAAAATGTCATTCGTCGAAAGATTACAGTCAATCCTGTTTGGTTTGTCCTACAGCTATGAAACTTTCTAGGCATATGTGGGACGATAAGCCCTACAAAAAAGTCAATAGAAGTGTTGTGCTAGGATGTACAGTTAATATGTTATGAATTTTTTTATTGTGCAATTTTGCCCCATTCTTAGACATTAGCCGGTCTAAATCTATTGCCTTTTTCTCTGAAACGGTTCACCTGATTAACTTCTACGTTGGCATGGACTATTAGCAGATATAGCGGCACAAATATGCCAAAATTTGTGAAGATCCCATGACTTATAAGATGTGGGCGGAGCTTCAAATTATTTTGAATATTTCCTTCACCAAGAGTGACACAAACCTTAATAACTCAGCTGTTTCGGCTTCAAATTATGTGAAACTTTGCACAGATTTTCAAAGTCAAGCCCTCATACAGCTATGTGATAAACTTCCAAATCATTTACAGCGCCACCTAGTGGCGGACAAAAATCTCATTTTTTACACTTTCATGTACTGTGTAATGCCTGTTTGACTAAATGAACTCAAAAATGGTCAGAAAAGCTATGACTCAGTGGAAAATGAAGGTTTTCAACTTTTATGACTTTTTAATAAAAGGCTTGGCCTCTATACCAACTCAAAAGTCCGATGTCTCGCCAAAACGGTAAAAGTTGCTGTAATTGGACCTAGATGATCTGACGTTTGCAAAACCATATATGGGATGGGAGTCCAATGTGAAACACACGTACAAGCCTATTTTTTATCTAAGTACAAGCGCCACCTATTGGCAGCAAAAAATATAGCAATTCCTTAATGTTTTTATGTACTCTGCTGAGCCCCTTGAAGTGTTATCCCTTAAATAATGTCTGAAAAGCCATTAGCCACTCCTAATGCTTTCCACCAAATAGTATGATATTTCGATAATGGGCTTGCCCTATATGACAGCGCAAAGTCACACAACCGGAACAATAAAAGCTGCAGTAACTCAACCCACATTATCCCACCTTCTCTAAATTTTACAACTTTGATAAGAGTCCTGCACTGAAGTCATCTACAACTAATTTTGCATCATTCATCGTCCTTGTTCATACCCCAACCTGTTCAAACCCCAACGTGCACAGGTCTGCAAGGGCCCTTTATAGCTGCTTGCAGCTCTAGTTATTATTATTATTCGGGCCCAAGCAGCGACCGCTGCGAGGTTCCTATTGTTCCTCCCCAGATTATTATTTTTATTATTATTATTATTAGGGCCCGAGCTGCTACCGGTGTGAGAGCCCTCTTGTTTTTCTCTGGATTATTATTATTGTTAATATTTACTGTGTAGAACTTTTCCATTTTTCAGGGCCTAAACATGCACGAAAAGTCACCAAATTTTGCACAGTTGTCAGGCCTGGTGAAAAATTATATATTTTTGTGTTTCCTAAAAGAATGCAAAAAAAACGCTCTGCAGCGCCACCTAAGGTCGAAAAAAGTGCAGCTGGTCCTGGCCCTTTTGACCGAGAGCTACGAAAATTTTTAGGCATATGTAGGACCTACAGACCTACAAAAAAAGTCAGCGCAAGCCATGTGCTCAGATGTACAGAAAAAGTTAGGAATTTTTTAAAGTGCATTTTTGGCCCATTTTTGCACGTTTGCAGGTGATAATTACTAATGATAATTGCTTATAAGGCCACCTAATGGCAAACAAAAATGTCAGTCTGATGTCTCGCCAAAATGAACAAAGTTGCTGTAATTGGACCCAGATGGTCTTATCTTTTCTAATCTTTATATATTTGATGGGATCCCAATGCGGAATACACCTATCAACATAATTTTTGGCGGAGTGCGAGCGCCACCTAGTGGCAGCCGAAAAAATAGCATTTTTTAAACGTTTTTATTTGTTTAGCTGAACCCTTTTAAGTGATATTGCTGAAAATAAGTCTGATGAGCCTCTAGACAGCCTTGCCGACCTCCACCAAATTTTATGACGTTTCGATAATGAGCGTGGCCTCTACGTCCATTTTCATTTTGAAGTTTTATCAGACCAGTCAAAGCTGCTGGAAATTCACCCAGATGATCTGATCTTCTCACAATTTCACACATTGGATAAAATTCAATTCCTGAAGACATCGACAAACTTATATTCCGGTTCAAAACTAGCGCCACCTCGAGGCTGCAAAAAAATTGGATTAGTCAAAAGATTGCAGTCAATCCTGTTTGGTTTGACCTACAGCTATGAAACCTTTTAGGCATATGTAGGATTGTAAGACCTACAAAAAAGTCAATAGAAGTGATGTGCTAAAATGTACAGAAAAATAGTTATGATTTTTTTAATGTGCAATTTGTCCCCATTCTTAGACATTAGCTAGTCTAAAAGTAGTGCCTTTTTCTCTTAAACGGGTTACCCGATTAACTTCTACGTTGGCATGGACTATTAGCAGATATAGCGGCACAAATATGCCAAAAATTGTGACAATCCCATGACTTGGAAGATGTGGGCGGAGCTTTAAATTATTTTGAATATATCCTTCGCCAAGAGTGACAAAAACCTTAATAACTCAGCTGTTTCAGCTTCAAACCATGTGAAAGTCTGCAGGGACTTTAAAAGTCATGCCATAATACAGCTATGTGATAAACAACCAAATCATTTACAGTGCCACCTCGTGGCAGACAAAAATCTCATTTTTTACACTTTCATGTACTGTGTAATGCCTGTTTGACTAAATGAACTCAAAAATGGTCAGAAAAGCTATGACTCAGTGGAAAATGAAGGTTTTCAACTTTTATGACTTTTCAATAAAGGGCTTGGCCTCTATGCCAACTCAAAGTCCAATGTCTCGCCAAAACGATAAAAGTTGCTGTAATTGCACCTAGATGATCTGATATTTGCAAAACTTCGTATATGGGATGGGAATCTAATATGAAACACACCTACAAGCCTATTTTTAGTCATAGTACGAGCACCACCTAGTGGCAGCAAAAAATATAGCAATTCCTTCACATTTTTATGTACTCTGCTGAGCCCCTTGAAGTGATATCCCTTAAATAATGTCTGAAAAGACATTGGCCGCACCTAATGTCCTCCACAAAATAGTACGATGTTTCGATAATGGGCGTGGCCTATACGACAGTGTAAAGTCACACAACTGTAAAAAAAAAAAGCTTCAAACTCAACCCACATTATCCCACCTTCTCTAAATTTTACAAGCTTGATAAGAGTCCTGCAGTGGTCATCCACAACTAATTTTTCATCGTTCATAGTCCTTGTTCATACCCCGACTTGTTCATAACCCAACGTGCACGGGTCTGCGAGGGCCCTTTATAGCTGCTTGCAGCTCTAGTTATTATTATTATTTACTGTGCAGAACTTTTTCATTTTTTGAGGGCCTAAACATGCACGAAAAGTCACCAAATTTTGGTTGTCGAACCTGGTGAAAAATTTGATAATTTCGTGTTTTCTAAAACAATGCAAAAATAATGGCTCTGCAGCGCCACCTATGGTTGAAAATGTGCAGCTGGTCTCGGCCCCTTTGACCTAGAGCTACGAAAATTTTTACACATATGTGTGACCTAGAGACCTACAAAAAAGTCAGCGCGAGCCATGTGCTCAGATGTACAGAAAAAGAGTTATGAATTTTTGAATGTGCATTTTTGGCCCATTTTTGCATGTTTGCAGGTGCCAAACTGCTCCTTGTTTCTCCTTAACGCTTTATCCAATCACCTTCAAATTTGCTGTGGTGCATTATCAGGCATAGGGGCAAAACTGGGCAAAATCTGGTGCAGATCTGCTGACCTATATGATAGGGGCGGGGCTTCAATTAATGTGTTCAAACTTTCCTTCGCCAAGAGTGACAAAAACCTAAATAACTCTGATATACATGCTTGAAAAAATCTAAAACTTCATAGACAGATGTAGACTTATGACTTGTGTAACCTGTGTGTAACCTGTGTAATTTTTTTTTTGAAATAGTTACTCGCGCTGCCTAATGGTTGATAAAAATGTTATATTTTACACTTTCATGTATTGTGCTCAGTCCGTTTGAGTAAAGTAACTGAAAATTGGTCAGAACACCATTAAGATATGGAATATTAAGGTATTAAAATTTTATGACTTTTCAATAATGGGCGTGGTCTGCACGCCACCAAAAAGTCTGATGTCTCGCCAAAACGAAAAATGTGGCTGTAATTGGCCCCAAAATGGTTTTATGAGTGGAAAATAGCCTCTCACTCCCGGCCCGTTTGACCTAGAGCAACCAAAATTTGTAGCCTTATGTGGGACCTCAAGCCCTACAGAAAAGACAGCGCGAGCCATATGCTCAGATGTACAGAAAAAGTCACAAAGTTAGATGTCTCGCCAAAATGAAAAGAATTATGAATTTTTGAGTCGTGGAAAAACAATTGATCAAAATTTCATGAAGACCCGCCCAAAACATGAAGGGGACGGGGCTTCAAAATATGTGTTAAATCTTTACTTCGCCACATGTGACAAAAACCTTAATAACTCAGTGGTACATGCTTAAAAAAATCTGAAACCTTACAGATACATTATAGCTCATGCCCTTAACACATCCGTTTAATATTTTTTTTGCATTACTTATAGGGCTAACAAATGGTAACTAAATATGTCAGTCCAATGTCTCGCCAAAACGAACAAAGTTGCTGTATTTGGACCTAGATGGTCTTATCTTTTCAAAATTTCATACATTTGATGGGTGTCCAATGTGCCTATTGCCCTCCACATACTAGAACAATGTTTCGAAAATGGGCTTGGCCTATATGGCAGCGCAAAATCACACAACTGTAACAATAAAAGCTGATGTAACTCAACCCATGTTATCCCACCTTCACTAAATTTCACATATTTGATAGGAGTCCTGTCCTGAAGTCATCCACGAACGCATTTTTCATCATAGTGCTAACACCATCGTGTGGCACAAAATAATTATAACATAATTTTTGCGTTTCCTATGTACTTTATTGAGGCTGTTGATCAAATTTAATAAAAAATTGCCATTTTCTATCACATTGACTTCTGTTGTTCACTTACCCATATGTTCATATGTTCATACTCCTACTTGTTCAAATCCCAACCTGTTCATACCTCAACGTGCACAGGTCTGCGAGGGCCCTTAATAGAGCTTATATTTATTACTTTCTCCAGGTATCAAGTCACTTTCTGTCAGCATTTATTTTCTATGTTGCTTCATTTCATAATCCACAAACAAGCTTCTCTCTCAAAGTGTCATTTGAAGCTTCTTTGAATTTTAGCTAACTTCCGCAATGCTGCAACAAACATGGTAATAGACTCACCCTCTTCTTTATCTGTATTTTATAAAAAAAATAAAATAATAATAATAACTAGAGCTGCAAGCAGCTATAAAGGGCCCTCGCAGACCTGTGCACGTTGGGGTATGAACAGGTCGGGGTATGAACAAGGAGTATGAACGATGAAAACTTAGTTGTAGATGACTTCAGTGCAGGACTCTTACCAAATATGTAAAATTTAGACAAGGTGGGACAATTTGGGTTGAGGTACTGCAGCTTTTATTGTTACAGTTTTGTGACTTTCAATGCTGTATAGGCCACACCCACTGTGGAAAAATCGTACTCATTTGTGGAGGGCATAAGGCATGGCCACTGGCTTTTCAGAAAACATTTAAGGGATAACACTTCAAGGGGCTCAGCACAGTACATAAAAACGTTAAGGATTTGCTATGTTTTTTGCTGCCACTAGGTGGCGCTCGTACTATGATAAAAAATAGGCTTGTAGGTGTGTTTCACATTGGACTCCCATCCCATATACGAAGTTTTAAAAATATCAGATCGTCTAGGTCCAATTACAGCAACTTTTACCGTTTTGGCGAGACATCGGATTTTGAGTTGAGATAGAGGCCACGCCCTTTATTGAAAAGTCATAAAAGTTGAGAACCTTAATGTTCCAATGTGTCATAGCTTTTCTGACCATTTTTGACTTCATTTAGTCAAACAGGCATTTCACAGTACATAAAAGTATAAAAAATAAGATTTTTGTCCGCCACTGGGTGGCGCTGTAAATGATTTGAAAGTTTATCACATAGCTGTATTATTGCATGACTTTTAAAGTCCCAGGAAAGTTTCAGATGGTTTGAAGCTGTCATAGCTGAGTTATTAATATTTTTGTCACTCTTGGCGAAGGAAGTATTAACATAATTTGAAGCTCCGCCCCCATCTTTTCTGTCAAGAGATCTTCACGATATTTGGACTATGTGTGCCCCTCAGTTGGATAATGATTCATGCCAAAGTTGAAGGTAATGGGGTGAATCGTTTAAGAGAAAAAGGCACTAGTTTGAGACCAGCTAATGTCTAAGAATGGGACAAAACTGCACATTAAAAAA
Source organism: Hippichthys cyanospilos (assembly GCF_059441005.1). Lineage (NCBI taxonomy): Eukaryota > Metazoa > Chordata > Actinopteri > Syngnathiformes > Syngnathidae > Hippichthys > Hippichthys cyanospilos. Next base: position 22,701,325 of record NC_142376.1, read on the forward strand.
ATTCATAACAATTTTTCTGTACATCCTAGCACATCACTTTTATTGACTTTTTTGTAGTTCTTACAGTCCTTCATTTGCCTACAAAGTTTCATAGCTGTAGGTCAAACCAAACAGGATTGACTGTAATCTTTCGACTAATGACATTTTTTGCAGCCACTAGGTGGCGCTAGCTTTAAACTGGAATCTATTTTTGTCGATATGTTCAGGAGAATATTTTCATCCAATGTGTGAAATTGTGAGAAGATCAGATCATCTGGGTCAAATTACAGCAACTTTTACTGGACAGATAAAGTTTCGGAATGAAAATGGTCGTAGAAGCCACGCCCATTATGGAAACTTTGTAAAATTTGGTGGAGGTCAGCAAGGCTGTCTAGAGACTTTTCAGACTTAATTTCAGCGATATTACTTCAAAGGGCTCAGCTAAACACATAAAAACGTTTAAAAAATGCTATATTTTTGGCTGCCACTAGGTGGCGCTCGCACTATAACAAAAAATATGTTGATAGGTGTATTCCGCATTGGTAACCCATCAAATATATGAAGTTTAGAAAAGATAAGACCATCTGGGACCAAACACAGCAACTTTGTTCGTTTTGGCGAGACATCAGACTGACATTTTTGTTTGCCACTAGATGGCCTCACAAGCAATTGAAGATTTTTTTAAACACTTGTGTTAAGGGCTTGAGTCTCCATGTGTCTGTGAAGTTTCAGATTTTTCTAAGCTTGTAAAGCTGAGTTATAAAGGTTTGTTGCACATGTGGCAAAGTAATCATCAAAGGCATAATATAAAGCCCCGCCCCCAACATATTTGTTGGTGGATGTGAAGGGAATCATATATTAGGTTGTTATCATTATGTTCTTAGTTCATTGTTACCCATTTATGCAATCCTAGTTCATCTTGACCCTGTCCTTAGATAGAACTGTTGACGCACGAAAGTGTGAGCCGGGACCTTGGCCCAGCTGCCGGTGGCGCCCGGCTGGCTCTTTTGTTGTGTCTTGTAATCTGCTATGCTTCTATTCAATAAAAGCCAGGGGGAACGGCTGGGCAAGTGGGAAAACTGGCGTTGGAAGACCCACGAGTTACATTTGCTCAAGCTTTTTTCCCTGCGCCGGCGTAGAAAAGTCAATCTTGGCTGGTCTGAGTTACTCTTTTTGCTGTTTAAGCAGCTAGGCTTGTCCTAGTCTTCTTTTCTGAGATTTCTCTGACAGTGGATCGTCACAAAAATTTGAACAATTGTGCCTCACAGTCAGATAAAACATCACAGCAAATTTGAAGTTGATCGGGTCAAGCGTTCGGGAGAAAAAAGGAGCAGTTCGGGACCTGCAAATGAGCAAAAACGGGGGAAAAGTGCACATTCAAAAATTCATAACTCTCTTTCTGTACATCTGAGCACATGGCTCACGCTGACTTTTTTGTAGGGCTCGAGGTCTTACATAAGGCTACAAATTTTTGGAGCTCTAGGTCAAACGGGCCGGGAGTGAGAGGCTATTTTCCACTCATAAGGCCATTTTGGGGCCAATTACAGCCCCTTTTTTCGTTTTGGGGAGTCATCTGACTTTGAGGTGGCGTGCAGACTACGCCCATTATCGAAAAGTCGCAAAATTTTAAAACCTTAATATTCCATGTCTTGATGATATTTTGACCAATTTTCACTTGTTTTACTCAAACAGACTGAGCACAATACATGAAAGTGTAAAAAATGACATTTTAATCAACCACTAGGCGGCGCTAGTAGATATTTAAAAAACCTTTTTCAAAGATGTTAAAGACATGAGTTTCCATGTGTCTATGAAGTTTTAGATTTTTTTAAGCTAGTACATCAGAGTTATTAAGGTTTATGTCACTCTTGGCGAAGGAAAAATTGAACACATAATTTGAAGCCACGCCCCTATCATATATGCCAGCGGATCTGCACCAAATTTTGCCCAATTGTGCCCCTACGTGTGAATATGGAACACAGCAAATTTGAAAGCGATTGAGTAAAGCGTTTAGGAGAAACAAGGAGCAGTTTGGGACCTGCAAACGTGCAAAAATGGGCCAAAAATGCACATTCAAAAATTCATAACTCTTTTTCTGTACATCTGAGCACATGGCTCGCGCTGACTTTTTTGTAGGTCTCTAGGTCCTACATATGCCGAAAAATTTTCGTAGCTCTAGGTCAAACGGGCCGGGACCAGGTGCACTTTTTCAACCTTAGGTGGCGCTGCAGAGCCATTTTTTTTGCATTGTTTTGGGAAACACAAAAATATCCAATTTTTCACGGGGCCCGACAAATGTGCAAATTTTGGTGACTTTTCGTGCATGTTTAGGCCCTCAAAATTGGAAAAGCGCTGCACAGTAAATAACTAGAGCTGCAAGCAGCTATAAAGGGCCCTCGCAGACCTGTGCACGTTGGGGTATGAACAGGTCGGGGTATGAACAAGGACTATGAATGATGAAAAATTTGTTGTAGATCACTTCAGTGCAGGACTATTACCAAATATGTAAAATTTAGACAAGGTGGGACAATGTGTGTGGAGTTACTGCAGCTTTTATTGTTCAAATTTTGTGACTTTCAATGCCATATAGGCCACACCCACTGTCGAAACATTGTACTGATTTGTGGGGGGCATAAGGCATGGCCACTGGCTTTTCAGAAAACATTTAAGGGATATATCACTTCAAGGGGCTCAGCAGAGTACATAAAAACATTAAGGATTTGCTATATATTTTGCTGCCACTAGGTGGCGCTCGTACTATGATAAAAAATAGGCTTGTAGGTGTGTTTCACATTGGACTCCCATCCCATATATGAAGTTTTACAAACATCAGATCATCTAGGTCCAATTACAGCAACTTTTACCGTTTTGGGGAGACATCAGACTTTGAGTTTGCATAGAGGCCACACCCTTTAATGAAAAGTCATAAAAGTTGAGAACCTTAATGTTCCAATGTGTCATAGCTTTTCTGACCATTTTTTAGTTCATTTAGTCAAACAGGCATTTCACAGTACATAAAAGTATAAAAAATGATATTTTTGTCCGCCACTGGGTGGCGCTGTAAATGATTTGAAAGTTTATCACATAGCTGTATTATTGCAATACTTTTAAAGGCCCAGGAAAGTTTCAGATGGTTTGAAGCTGTCATAGCTGAGTTATTAAGATTTTTGTTACTCTTGGCAAAGGAAGTATTAAACATAATTTGAAGCTCCGCCCCCATCTTTTATGTCAAGAGATCTTCACGATATTTGGACTATGTGTGCCCCTCAGTTGGATAATGATTCATGCCAAAGTTGAAGGTAATGGGGTGAATCATTTAAGAGAAAAAGGCACTAGTTTGAGACCAGCTAATGTCTAAGAATGGGACAAAACTGCACATTAAAAAAATTCATAACAATTTTTCTGTACATCCTAGCACATCACTTTATTGACTTTTTTGTAGGGCATGCAGTCCTCCATTTGCCTACAAAGTTTCATAGCTGTAGGTCAAACCAAACAGGATTGACTGTAATCGTTCGACTAATGACATTTTTTGCAGCCACTAGGTGGCGCTAGCTTTAAACTGGAATATATTTTTGTCGATATGTTCAGGAGAATATTTTCATCCAATGTGTGAAATTGTGAGAAGATCAGATCATCTGGGTAAAATTACAGCAACTTTTACTGGACAGATAAAGCTTCGGAATGAAAATGGCCGTAGAGGCCACACCCATTATCGAAACTTCGTAAAATTTGGTGGAGGTCAGCAGGGCTGTCTAGAGGCTTTTCAGACTTAATTTCAGCGATATTACTTCAAAGGGCTCAGCTAAACACATAAAAATGTTTAAAAAATGCTATATTTTTGGCTGCCACTAGGTGGCGCTCGCACTATAACAAAAAATACGTTAATAGGTGTATTCCGCATTGGAAACCCATCAAATATATGAAGTTTAGAAAAGATAAGCCCATCTGGGACCAAACACAGCAACTTTGTTCGTTTTGGCGAGACATCAGACTGACATTTTTGTTTGCCACTAGATGGCTTTATAAGCAATTGAAGATTTTTTTAAACACTTGTGTTAAGGGCTTGAGTCTTCATGTGTCTGTGAATTTTAAGATTTTTCCAAGCTTGTAAAGCTGAGTTATAAAGGTTTGTTTCACATGTGGCAAAGTAATCATCAAAGGCATAATATAAAGCACCGCCCCCAACATATTTGATGGCGGATCATCACAAAAATTTGAACAATTGTGCCTCACAGTCAGATAAAACATCACAGCAAATTTGAAGTCGATCAGGTCAAGGGTTTGGGAGAAAAAAGGAGCAGTTCGGGACCTGCAAATGAGCAAAAACGGGCCAAAAGTGCACATTCAAAAATTCATAACTCTCTTTCTGTACATCTGAGCACATGGCTCGCGCTGACTTTTTTGTAGGGCTCGAGGTCCTACATAAGGCTACAAATTTTTGGAGCTCTAGGTCAAACGGGCCGGGAGTGAGAGGCTATTTTCCACTCATAAGGCCATTTTGGGGCCAATTACAGCCACTTTTTTCGTTTTGGCGAGTCATCTGACTTTGAGGTGGCGTGCAGACTACGCCCATTATCGAAAAGTCGTAAGATTTTAAAACCTTAATATTCCATGTCTTAATGATATTCTGACCAATTTTCATTTGTTTTACTCAAACAGACTGAGCACAATACATGAAAGTGTAAAAAATGAGATATTAATCAACCACTAGGCGGCGCTAGTAGGTATTTGAAAAAACTTTTTTCAAAGGTGTTAAAGACATAAGTTTCCATGTGTCTATGAAGTTTTAGATTTTTTTAAGCTAGTACATCAAAGTTATTAAGGTTTATGTCCCTCTTGGCGAAGGAAAAATGGAACACATAATTTGAAGCCACGCCCCTATCATATATGCCAGCGGATCTGCACCAAATTTTGCCCACTTGTGCCCCTATGTGTGAATATGGACCACAGCAAATTTGAAGGTGATTGAGTAAAGCGTTTAGGAGAAACAAGGAGCAGTTTGGGACCTACAAACGTGCAAAAATGGGCCAAAAATGCACATTCAAAAATTCATAACTCTTTTTCTGTACATCTGAGCACATGGCTTGCGCTGACTTTTTTGTAGGTCTCTAGGTCCTACATATGCCTAAAAATTTTCGTAGCTCTAGGTCAAGCGGGCCGGGACCAGGTGCACTTTTTCAACCTTAGGTGGCGCTGCAGAGCCATTTTTTTTGCATTGTTTTGGGAAACACAAAATTATCCAATTTTTCACCGGGCCCGACAAATGTGCAAATTTTGGTGACTTTTCGTGCATGTTTAGGCCCTCAAAATTGGAAAAGCGCTGCACAGTAAATAATAATAATAATAATAATAATAATAAGAATAATAATCTGGAGAAAAACAAGAGGGCTCTCGCAGCGGTAGCTGCTCGGGCCCTAATAATAATAATAATAATAATAATAATAATCTGGAGAAAAACAAGAGGGCTCTCGCAGCGGTAGCTGCTCGGGCCCTAATAATTAATATTTAATATAAACATGCCAGAGAAGTGAAAATTCTCACCAAACGCCCACAATACATAGGCATATATTTCACAGTGTAATCTATAGTAACACACGTATGTAACACATTCTCAATACATTTCCACAGTAGTAGATGGTTAAATTACGAGAAATTGTAAAACACAACCTTCCTTGTTGACGGTCGGCTCATCACTGGATTTTTGTATCTGGTAAAGTTGCTAAATGCCACTAGAATATGTAGATAGGTGTGTATTTAACCCCTGGGATTCCATTTCATCTTATTATTACCATTCCTATAGCCACGGACATTTTTTCAAAAGCGCAAGGATGCATTGTCCCAACAGGAGTGAAAGGGTTAACAATGTATACATATCCCAGGCCGGAGGTATTTGCAACCAATCACACCCTTAAACAGTCTCAATGTCATTTCCATTACAGTATAAATACAATTTTGGTTGTGGCCCTTGTATGCTATACTGTTAATTACTTTTGTGTGTGCGTGTGTGTATATTCACAGCGATGTAACTTCAATGTATCTGTCATCCACTGAGCCACCTGCTGCTGCCGAATGGGCGTGTCTGCTAAGACCTTTAAGAGGCAGAGAGCCGGAGGGCATATGGAACTTACTATCGATTGTCAGGGAGATGTTCAAAAGACGAGACGGCAATGCTGCACCGCTCCTGAAGATTCTCACTGAGCAGTGCCTGACATATGAACAGGTATATCTATGAAATGTTATTTTTGTGCATTTTTAAAGTATATTAGGCCTTGAGCAGCGACAATGGGAAGTCCCTACTTGTTTTTCTCAGAATTATTTGGGCCCAAGACGTGACTTGGACAAGGTCCCTACTCTTCAGCCAGCCGTCGTTTTCCACTTTATCCAGGGTCAGGTTTGCAGGGCAGCAGCTTCAGCAGGGAAGCTCAGACTTCCCCCTTCCCAACCACTTCTTCCAGCTCCTCCAGGATAATCCCTAGGCGTTCCCGGACCAGCTGAGAGACATAGTCTCTCCAGCATGTCCTGGGTCATCCCGGGGCCTCCTCTCGGTAGGACTTTCCCAGAACTTCTCAGCAAGGAGGCGTCTGAGACGCATGCTATTCAGATGCCTGAGCCACCTCAACTGGCTCCTCTGCCTCCTCTTCTGGGAGCAGCGGCTGTACTTCAAGTCCTTCCCAGATGACCAAGCTTGTAGAATGTAGATCGACTGTAGAATAGAGAGCTGAGCCAAAAGACTCAGCTCTTTCTTAACCACGACAGAACGGTACAGAGTTTGTGTTACAACAAACGCTGCACTGATCTGCTCGTCGTACTCCCGTTCTATCCTACCCTCACTTGAAAACAAGACCCCCAAGATACTTGAACTCCTCCGCTTGGGGCAGGACATCATTCCCAACCTGGAGAAGGCACTCCACTCTTTTCCAACTGATGACTCTGGGCTCAGATTTGGAGGCGCTGATCTTCATCTCAGCTTCTTCACACGTTGCTGCAAACGCTTCAGGAAGCTTTGGAGATCACCGCCTGAAGAAGCCAACAACGTCATGTTATCCACAAATGGAAGAGATGCAATGTTGAGTCCCAAACCAGACCCCTCTAAATATTCTGTCCATAAAGGTAATAGGTTTCAGAATCTTTGACAAAGTACAGCCTGGGCAGAGACCAACCCCTACTGGAAACGCATTGGACATATAGCTGGCAATTCGAACCAAACTATAACATTCGTGGTACAGGGATCGAACAGCCTGTCTCAGGGCAATCGGTAACCCATACTCCTGAAGCATCCCCTCCAGAACTCACCGGGGGACATGGTCAAACACCTTTTCCACGTTCACAAAGAACATGTCGATTGGTTGGGTAAACTCTCATCCACCCTCGAGGAGCCTGACGAAGGTGTAGAGCTGGTCCACTGTTCCACAGCCAAAACAAAAACCGCACTGCTCCTCCTGGTGCCTCTCCCAGCTGTCCGGCCAGTAGGCATGGGACACCCTGAACTGGTTATCGGCCAATTGCAGGGCACACAGTGATGAACAACCATTCAGGCACTCAATCACATCTTAGGACAATTTAGTGTGTCACTACCATGCATGTTTTTGAAATGTGGGAGTAAGCAGAAGTGCCTGCAGAGAACCCACACGGGAAAGGGGAAAACATGCAAACTCCACACAGGAAGGAGCGAGCTGGATTTGAACTCTGAACTCTGAACTGTGAGGTAGACGTGCTAACAGCTACTGAAATAAAAAAATTGCCAAAAATACTTCAATAGGTTGATCAACCGCTATAACTTTCCACAGATTATATGATCTTCTCCAGGTGTTAAACAACTTTTGAAAATGTAGTCCTGAATACATCTACAAAATAGATTTCATCATAAAGGTTGGGAAACATTAAGTAAAAAAAAAATATTATTATTTTTGTGTTTTACCACCAAAATCCTTAACCAGATTTACCTTATACAGTGGATCCACGGTATACGGCATCCCTGCCTTACGTTTTCTTTTTTACCTTACAGTTTTTTGTCAATCAATCAAATTTTATTTGTATAGCCCTGAATCTCCAAAGTCTCAAAGGGCTTCACAGATGAAAAGAGGTCATGTCGAGATTTCTTTCCAAAAAAGAAGTCATACAGACACATCTTTTCGGTGTAAGGTACACAACAGCATCTCCTGTCAAAGCTCCCAGAAGGGGAAGGAAAAACTCAAAAACCCCAATTTAGGGAAAATCAGAAACCTTCAGAAGGGACCAAAGGTGGGAGGAGCCTTCCAAGCCCTCAAGTCAACCTTCACCATCTAGCTAGCCCCCTCTCTGAGCTGGGGAAAGGGAGCAGGAAAAAGAAGAAGAAGGCTGTTAACTAAATGCTTTCAAGTATAAATGTGTTTTTAGTCTGGATTTAAAGATTTCTACTGAGGTAGCTGCGCGAACTTCCATAGGTAGGGCATTCCAGAGTACTGGCGCACGAATGAAAAAGGCCCTTGATCCCGCGGACTTCTTTTTAGCCTGTGGGGTCGAGAACAAAACATTTTGTGACCGAAGTTGTGGGGACGGGACATATGGTGATGCTAGGTCAACAAGATAGGAAGGAGCTAATTAACAGTAATTAATTAGCGTAAGAGTAATTAACAACACCTTAAAATCATATGTGTTTTGGAAGCCAATGCAGGTCAGCTAGAATCGGACTAATATGATCAAACTTTCTCGTCCTTGTCAATTTTCTTCGCCCTCCCGACACCTCAAACATGGCGCACCTCAGTGTGCGCGCATGTCTACTAGGGGCAACGCGCTCATACGCTAATACGTGCATTATTGCTTATGTCACTGCAATGCTGGTCTGCTACTGATCGGTGTCACGACTCCCTAAAATACTGGTCTACTAATGGTCGGCGTCATGGGGGTCACCAAGATGCTGGTCTGCTCTTGGTCGGCATCATGGGGTCACAAATTGGCTGCCGAAAGGCTTGATCTCGTTTGACATTGTGTTCAATATGATATTTATTCTGCATTTTAGTGCTTAATTCAAACTTTAATTGGTTATCCATTGGTCCCAAGATTGCTAGTGATGTCAAAGAGAGAAGAAGATGATACATACAGACACGAAGCTAGAGATAATGAAATACAAAGAAGCCTCAGCGAGTGTAGCCTAGACTAGGCTACCCCCATGAGTGAATGTGTTCACAACAAGCTTGTCACTTCACTTTAAGGTAAATAAATCCTATATATATTTATTTATGATGTTATTTATTTGTATGCATGTATATTTTATGTAACTAGCACTTATTATACTATTTTGATAGCAATTTTTAATATGTATTGGGGTTTTACATGCATTAGCTAATTTACATAATTTTGGATTGCCCCTTTGATGGATTCTTGTTACGATCCCAACCATGGAACAGCTAAATCTCGTAAATTGGGGGCCCACTGTATTTGCTCAGAATAATGTTTAGACCTTGATATTGTTTCATTTTTACGTGTTTGAAATAAAATGTTTCAATCGCACCCTTTTGGAAAATCATTACTGATAAAGCATTTTATCAAGATATATGAAAATTTGGAGGCATGTCAAATAGGGAAATGTCAAATAGGCATGTCAACAGGAAGTCAGCCATTTTAATTGCTTTTTAGATATTTCCATATTTACTTGACTGAAGGTTTTTATTTTATCAGAGTAGTTATTCTGAACCATGTCATTTTCTATTCAAGATTCCAATGTGCAATTACCCCAATGTGGTCTGGGCTGCAATGGCCTTTTATGGCTTTTTTCAGCTCTAGTTAGGACCTGGGCAGCGATCGCTGTGAGGTCTCTATTGTTCTTCTCCAGAATATTATTTTTATCATTGGGGCCCGAGCAGCTGCCGCTGCGAGAGCCCTCTTGTTTTTCTCTGGATTATTATTATTATTATTATTATTATTATTATTATTATTTACTGTGCAGAACTTTTCCATTTTTGAGGGTCTAAACATGCACGAAAAGTCATCAAAATTTGCACATTTGAAAAATTTGATATTTTAGTGTTTCCTAAAACAATGCTAAAAAAATTGCTCTGCAGCGCCACCTAAGGTCGAAAAAGTGCACCTGGTCCCGGCCCGTTTGACCTAGAGCTACCAATTTTTTTAGGCATATGTAGAACCTAGAGACCTACAAAAAATTCATGTGCTCAGATGTACAGAAAAAGAGTTATGAATTTTTGAATGTGCATTCTTGGCCCATTTTTGCACGTTTGCAGGTCCCAAACTGCTCATTGTTTCTCCTAAATGCTTTCCCCAATCGCCTTCAAATTTGCTGTGGTCTATAATCAGACATAGGGGCACAAGTGGGCAAAATTTTGTGCAGATCCGCTGACATATATGATAGGGGCGGGGCTTCAAGTTTTGTGTTCAATTTTTTCTTCGCCAAGAGTGACAAAAACCTTAAATCTGATGTTCAAGCTTAAAAAATCTTAAACTTAATAGACACATGGAGACTTATGTCTTTAACACCTTTGATTTTTTTTTTAAATAGCTACTAGCGCCGCCTAGTGGTTGATTAAAATGTCATTTTTTACACTTTCATGTATTGTGCTCAGTCTGAGTAAAATAACTGAAAATTGGTCAGAACACCATTAAGACATGGAATATTAAGGTTTTAAAATTTTACGACTTTTCGATAATGGGCATGGTCTGCACGCCACCTCAAAGTCGGATGACTCGCCAAAACGAAAAAAGTGGCTGTAATTGGCTCCAAAATGGTCTTATGAGTGGAAAATAGCCTCTCACTCCCGGCCCGTTTGACCTAGAGCTACAAAAATTTGTAGCCTTATGTAGGACCTCGAGCCCTACAAAAAAGTCATAACGAGCCATGTGCTCAGACGTACAGAAAGAGAGTTAGGAATTTTTGAATGTGCACCTTTGGCCCATTTATGCTCATTTGCAGGTCCTGAACTACTCCTTTTTTCTCCTAAATGCTTTACTTAATCGACTTCAAATTTGCTGTGGTGTTTTATCTGACTGAGAGGCACAATTGTTCAAATTTTTGTGAATATCCGCCATCAAATATGTTGGGGGCGGGGCTTCATATTATGCCTTTGATGTTTACTTCGCCACCTATGACACAAACCTTTATAACTCAGCTGTACAAGTTTAAAAACTTCACAGACACATGAAGACTCAAGACCTTAACACATGTGCTTAATAATTTCTTCAATTGCTTAAAAGGCCTCCGAGTGGCCAAAATGTCAATCTGATATCTCGCCAAAACGAACAAAGTTGCTTTATTTGGACCCAGATGGTCTTATTTTTTTTAAACTTCATATATTTGATGGTTTTCCAATGCGGAACACACCTATCAACACTTTTTTTTTGTAGTGCAAGCGCCACCTAGTGGCAGCCAAAACTATAGCATTTTTTAAACGTTTTTATGTGTTTAGCTGAGCCCTTTGAAGTAATATCGCTGAAATTAAGTTTGACAAGCCTCTAGACAACCTTGCTGATCTCTACCAAATTTTACGAAGTTTCGATAATGGGCGTGGCCTCTACGTCCATTTTCATTCCGAAGCTTTATCAGACCAGTAAAAGATGCTGTAATTTAAACCCAGATGATGTGATCTTCTCACAATATCACACATTGGATGAAAATCCATTCCTGTAGACATCGACTTTCATATATTCAAGTTTAAAGCTAGCGCCACCTAGTGGCTGCAAAAATATGTCATTAATAGAAAGATTACAGTCAATGCTGTTTGGTTTGACCTACGGTTATGAAACCTTTTAGGCATATGTAATACTGTAAGAACTACAAAAAAGTAAATCGTGATGTGCTAGGATGTACAGAAAAATAGTTAGAATTTTTTTTTAATGTGCAATTTTGCCCCGTATTTACACAGTAGCAGGTCTCAAACTAGTGCCTTTTTCTCTTAAATTGTTCACCCCATGACCTTCAACTTTGGCATGGATCATTATCCGAATGAGGGACACATATAGTCCAAATATCGTGAAGATCTCATGAAATATAAGATGGGGGTGGAGCTTCATTAGGGCGCGAGCAACTACCGCTGTGAAAGCCCTCTTGTTTTTCTCCGGATTATTATTATTATTAGGGCCCGAGCAGCTACCGCTGCGAGAGCCCTCTTGTTTTTCTCCGGATTATTATTATTATTATTATTATTAGGGCCCGAGCAGCTACCGCTGCGAGAGCCCTCTTGTTTTTCTCCGATTATTATTATTAGGGCCCGAGCAGCTACCGCTGCGAGAGCCCTCTTGTTTTTCTCCGGATTATTATTAATATTATTATTAGGGCCCGAGCAGCTACCGCTGCGAGAGGCCTCTTGTTTTTCTCCGGATTATTATTATTAGGGCCCGAGCAGCTACCGCTGCGAGAGCCCTCTTGTTTTTCTCCGGATTATTATTATTATTATTATTTACTGTTTCGCCAAGAGTGACATAAACTTTAATAACTTTGATGTACTAGCTTAAAAAAATCTAAAACTTCATAGACACATGGAAACTAATGTCTTTAACACCTTTGAAAAAAGTTTTTTTAAATACCTACTAGCACCGCCTAGTGGTTGATTAAAATGTCATTTTTTAAACTTTCATGTATTGTGCTCAGTCTGTTTGAGTAAAACAAGTGAAAATTGGTCAGAATATCATTAAGACATGGAATATTAAGGTTTTAAAATTTTACGACTTTTCGATAATGGGCGTAGTCTGCACGCCACCTCAAAGTCAGATGACTAGCCAAAACGAAAAAAGTGGCTGTAATTGGCCCCAAAATGGTCTTATGAGAGGAAAATAGCCTCTCACTCCCGGCCCGTTTGACCTAGAGCTACAAAAATTTGTAGCCTTATGTAGGACCTCGAGCCCTACAAAAAAGTCAGCGCGAGCCATGTGCTCAGATGTACAGAAAGAGAGTTATGAATTTTTGAATGTGCACTTTTGGCCCGTTTTTGCTCATTTGCAGGTCCTGAACTGCTCCTTTTTTCTCCCAAACGCTTGACCCGATCGACGTCAAATTTGCTGTGATGTTTTATCTGACTGTGAGGCACGATTGTTCAAATTTTTGTGACGATCCGCCAACAAATATGTTGGGGGCGGGGCTTTATATTATGCCTTTGATGATTACTTTGCCACATGTGAAACAAACCTTTATAACTCAGCTTTACAAGCTTGGAAAAATCTGAAACTTCACAGACACATGGAGACTCAAGCCCTTAACACAAGTGTTTAAAAAAATCTTCAATTGCTTATAAGGCCACCTAGTGGCAAACAAAAATGTCAGTCTAATGTCTCGCCAAAACGAACAAAGTTGCTGTGTTTGGTCCCAGATGGTCTTATCTTTTCTAAACTTCATATATTTGATGGGTTTCTAATGCGGAATACACCTATTAACGTATTTTTTGTTATAGTGCGAGTGCCACCTAGTGGCAGTCAAAAATATAGCATTTTTTAAACGTTTTTATGTGTTTAGCTGAGCCCTTTGAAGTAATATCGCTGAAATTAGGTCTGAAAAGCCTCTAGACAGCCCTGCTGACCTCCACCAAATTTTACGAAGTTTTGATTATGGGCGCGGCCTCTACGACCATTTTCATTCTGAAGCTTTATCTGTCCAGTAAAAGTTGCTGTAATTTGACCCAGATGATCTGATCTTCTCACAATTTCACACATTGGATGGAAATATTCTCCTGAACATATCGACAAAAATATATTCCAGTTTAAAGCTAGCGCCACCTAGTGGCTGCAAAAATGTCATTAGTTGACAGATTACAGTCAAACCTGTTTGGTTTGACCTACAACTATGAAACTTTGTAGGCAAATGAAGGACTGTAAGACCTACAAAAAAGTCAATAGAAGTGATGTGCTAGGATGTTCAGAAAAATTGTTATGAATTTTTTTAATGTGCATGTTTGTCCCATTCTTAGACATTAGCTGGTGTAAAACTAGTGCCTTTTTCTCTTAAACGATTCACCCCATTACCTTCAACTTTGGCATGAATCATTATCCAACTGAGGGGCACACATAGGCCAAATATCGTGAAGATCTCTTGACATAAAAGATGGGGGCGGAGCTTCAAATTATGTTTAATACTTCCTTCGCCATGAGTGACAAAAATCTTAATAACTCAGCTATGACAGCTTCAAATCTTCTGAAACTTTCCTGGGACTTTAAAAGTCATGCAATAATACAGCTATGTGATAAACTTTCAAATCATTTACAGCGCCACCCGGTGGCGGACAAAAATCTCATTTTTTATACTTTTATGTACTGTGAAATGCCTGTTTGACTAAATGAACTCAATAATGGTCAGAAAAGCTATGACACATTGGAACATTAAGGTTCTCAACTTTTATGACTTTTCAATAAAGGGCGTGGCAACAAAAAAAATATAGCAAATCCTTAATGTTTTTATGTACTCTGCTGAGCCCCTTGAAGTGATATCCCTTAAATGTTTTCTGAAAAGCCAGTGGCCATGCCTTATGCCCTCCACAAATCAGTACGATGTTTCGACAGTGGGTGTGGCCTATATGGCATTGAAAGTCACAAAATTGGAACAATAAAAGCTGCAGTAACTCAACCCACATTATCCCACCTTATCTTAATTTTACAAACTTGATAAGAGTTCTGCACTGAAGTCGTCTACAACTAATTTTTCATCGTTCATAGTCCTTGTTCATACCCCGACCTGTTCATACCCCAACGTCCACAGGTCTGCGAGGGCCCTTTATAGCTGCTTGCAGCTCTAGTTATTATTATTCTTTTCCGAACTAAGTCGCATTTTTGAGGTCGTAAACATGCACGAAAAACACCAAAATGTGCACACCCATTGGGCCTGCTGTAAAATGTCGTATTTTGGTATTTTCAGATATAAAATCTAAAAATTTTATTTTTAGCGCCACCTAGATTCAAACACTTCTCATGGGTCACGGCCAGTTTCACCTAGAGCTATGAAATTTTTTAGGCATATATACGACGTCAAGACCTACAAAAAATTTATATAGCGCCATACGCTAGGATGTACAAAACCAGAAATATGAATTTTTTTATATGCCTATTTGGACAGTTTTTGGATGTTTGAAGGGACTAAATTCCTCCTAATATCTCCTAAATGGTTGACACTATCGACTTCATATTTTTCATGCTTTATGATCAGGCATAGGGCCACAAATGTACAAATTTTTGCGAAGATCGGCCAACATACATGATAGGGGCGGGGCTTTAAGTTATGTCTGTCAAATTTCCTTCGCCATGATAAACAAAAACCTTAATAACTCCAATATGCAAGCTTCAAAAAATCTGAAACTTTGCAGAAAATTTCCTAGTTATAGCCTTAAATAATGTGCATGATCAATTTTCAAATGTATTTTAGCACCAAGTAGTTACAGACAAAAATGTCTTTTTTTTAAACTGTCGTGTATTATGCTAAGCCCGTAAGAGTAAATGTACTGAAAATTTGTCTGAATAGCAATTTCGACTTGGGGAATATGGGTTTCCAAATTTTACAACTTTGTGATTAAGGGGGTGGTCTGGATGCCACCTCAAATTCGGAGTTTGCCCAAATCAGCAAAACTTTCTCTAATTCAGCCCAGATGATCCGAAAATGGCAGCCAGTTCCGACACCTTTGACCTAGAGCTACGAATTTTTTTACACATTTACAGGACCCCAAGATCTACAAAAACATTTGTCAAAAACCCGATCAACTTTACATTTGCTGTGCTCCATTATCTGATGTAGGGGTACACCTGGGCAAAATTTTGTGATCATCATCTCACATGTATGCTTCAATACGTGTTTCAAAATCATATTTCCTTCGCAATGAGCAACAAAAACCTTAATAACTCCAATGTGCAAGCTTCAGAAAATCTGAAACTTTACAGAAAATTTACTAGTCATAGCTTTAAAATATTTGCATGGTTATTTTTTAAATCAACTATAGCGCCACCTAGTTACAGACAAAAATGTTATTTAAACTTTCACGGATTGTGCTAAGCCCGTAAAAGTAAATGAACTCAAAATTTGTCCGTATAGCATTGAGACCTGGAGGATAAGGGTTTCCAAATTTTACGACTTTGTTATAAAGGGGGTGGTCTGGACACCACCTCAAATTCGGAGTTTTCCCAAATAAAAACAAAATAAAAATAAAAATGGGCGGGGGCAGGGCTTCAAAATATTTGTTTCAAATTTCCTTTGCCACCAGTGACAAAAACCTTAATATTTCAATTTTTGCACTGTGCTTATCCTGTTTAAGCAATTCAACTGGAAATTGGCCAGAATAGCATTGAGGCATGGAACATGAAGGTTCTCTATTTTGAGTTTGAGTTATCAAGATAACTCAGCTTAACAAGCTTTAAAATATCTGAAAATTGACAGTATCATTTAGACTCATGGTCTAAATCTTCTACATGACACATTTCAAAATTATCAATAGTGACACCTGGTGGCAGACAAAAAAGTTACTTTTTAATTTTTCATGTTCTGTGCGATGCCAGTTTCAGTAAATTCACTGAAAGTTAGTCAGGAGAATATTGAGACATCTCGAACATTATGAATCTCAAGTTTTATGACTTCAAATTTGGGCGTAGACTTTTTAAAGTCCGATGTCTGGTCAGACCGGCAAAACTTAATGTAACTGGACCAAGATGATCTTCTCTAAATTTCATTTAATGGGAGTACAATGCTAAACACACTTTTTTCTTTGTAGTGCGGGCGCCACCTGGTGGCAGCAAAAAATTAAATTTTCATTTATACCTTGTTGATCCTGTCAAAGTAATATCACTGATGTTTTTTTCAGACAGACCTTCAGACACGCCTAATTTCCTCCACTAAATATTGCGATGTTTTGATCATGGTCGTGTCCTATACAGCAGTGCTCATTGCAATGATGACGTAACCGTAAATGCTGCTCTGGATTGACCCAGATGTTCCCATCTTGTCACGACTTCACACGTTGAATGAAAGTCCATTCCTACACACATCAACACATACATTCCATCGTAGTGCTAGAATTACCTTGTGTCAGAAAATAATAAATTACCAACTGGAATTGCTCGTATGACGGACAATCCAAACCTATGTTAATTCGTGAATGTGTGCAACGCATGCAAAAACCTTAGGTAAAAACATCACGACTTTATACACATATTAAAAATGAGTAACATAATCTACTGTACAGTTAAATTAAATAACATAAATAAACAAAGGAAAAATGACATTTACCTTTGGGGCGACGTGACTTGAGCTGGGTGGAGGCGGAGAGGAGCAGAGACCAACCCGCAGAATTTATTGATTTATTTTCCTAAACAAGAACTTTTCTCAAACTAGAACATATCACCGGCGATTTCCTTCTCTTTAATCCATAATAGAAGAAGCCTCTCCATTTTGTTGTCACCGAGGTCCGTCCCCCGGCAAGGGAAGTCTTGCCGAGCGGTTACGGCCATACTCACAAGCAAGGTTAACTATGCGTGCGCCTCCTTCGTATTTTTTTATTATCTCCTGCTTGGTTTTTATTGTCATCATCCTCTTACTTCTTCCTTTACCGCCACTTGCAATTTTAGAAGCCATGTCTAACAGATAAAGTTTGCAAAGTCTTCACAACATTCCTTCCTTTCGTTTTTCACTCATTTTCTTTCCTTCCTTCCCTCCCGACCAGCTGTGCCATTAATCTAGATAAAGGCGTTCGGCCAATAGCATATCGGCATTTCTGTGATTGACGTGACGCCGGCCAATAGCATATCCACATCTCCGTGAGTGAGACTGGGACTGTGACCTTAATCGACCAATAGCTTATCGGCATCTCTGTGACTGACACTGTGACTGAGACAGTGACTGCGAGATTGTAAGAGCAATAGCATATCTGCGTAACCGTGACATGCGAGAATAGTTAATTTCGAAGATGTAGCGAAGCGAAAAAATTAGTGCGGACACATTGACCGGCATGTTGGATTGTTCGTAAGACGAAAGGTTTTTGCGTAAGAGGGGGACAAAAATCGCCGTGGTCCACGTTTGTAAGCTGAAATGTTCGTAAAAGAGGGAGTTCGTTAACCGGGGGCCCACTGTGTATATATATATATATATATATATATATATATATATATATATATATATATATATATGCGAGAACACCAAAAGAACTTGGTGCTCTCGCCCTC